>NW_028321883.1:825000-982500 GCF_036245765.1 Copidosoma floridanum | reverse complement strand
CGGTTCTCGTTTGACACGGAGCTAACATACTGGTGATAACTGGCCATGTAGTTTTCCAGGACCTGTCATTCAGACACTCATGCCGCTACATGTGACGACACCAGCGTAAGATCGATGATCGTGTCCTGGTTACTAGGCCGTCTGAACGTTGCTGAACCACCAGAGTTCATTATGATGAAGTCTAGCTTTGTAGCCAACTCTAGCATCACCCGCTTTTTGGAGTCAGTTCTCGGCTTCCCCTAGGCGATGGCCTTGGAGTTGAAGTTACCAGCTAGGGCTGTGTCACTACCCTTTCCGCACATACGAACAACGTCTTTGAGTTTGGCAAGCCAAGCTCTGAAGACACCAGTCACTGTGTTAGGAGATTAGTAGCGGCGAACGAAGGTTGCACGTCCAGACCGGATCCACACATACTCGCCTCCATCTTCACTGTCAGTTAAGAAGAATTTGTCACTGCGGACCAGGACGACTCCCAATTGAAAATAATAATGTAGTTTTTTTACGTATTTAAGAACGTATCAAAAATACGTCATATCAGTACGTAGTGAAAATACGTGTTGGTTCTGAACCTTTCCTCACCTAATTTTATTACGTATTTTGCTGTCATAAGTACTTCTATAATAAAATAATTTTAAAATATGATTACAACGTGCATTAACACGATCGTACTAACGGTATTATTAGCATAGTTACATTAAAACAGGGGGGTTTTAGTATTTTATATTGAATTCCAGTAGTATTAAGAATATTAAAAAAAAAAAAAATTCCACTTTCTTTAAGTCCAAGAAAAAATAATTAAACCCCCCTGTTTTGGCGTTACTATACGAATGATGACACTATTACGATCATGTTAATGCACGTCGTAATTATATTTTAAAACTATTTGAGCATAGAAATACTTCATGACTGCAAAATACGTGACAAAATTAGGTGATGAAAGCTTCCAAACCAACACATATTTCCACTACGTATTATTAATAAGTAACATGTAACAAAACATGTAACAAAATTACATAATTATTTTCAATTGAGCTGAGTATCCAGTTATAATTACAATAAGATTTAGCCTTGCAGCCATCTCTAGCACCACCCGTCCTCTGGAGTCAGTTTTCGGCTCCCCCCAAGCGATGGCCTTAGAGTTGAAGTCGCCGGCCAGAACTATGTCGCTACTTTCTCCGCACACACGAACAACGTCTTCGAGTTTGGCAAGCCGCTCTCTGAAGTCACTAATCGTTATGTAAGACGATAAATATCAGCTGACATAAGTTACACGTTCGTACTTGATCCACGTGAGCCCGTCTCCATCTTCACTGTTGGTTACGGATAGTTGGCCACTACGGACCAGGACTGTACATCCAGCTGTCACTGTACCATCGCTGACCCGATATTGTGCAGGACGGCTCATTTATAAAGCAAGTTGACACCACAGGCGTGAGAGAACTGGTCCAGCAGATCGTGCGCCAAAATGATCTTATTAAGATTTATGTACAGAATCACAGCCATATCTGCTGAGCTGCTTCTGCAAACGCCCACAGCGCTCGACACCCGGCAGATCTATCGAAGTGTGCAGTGTCCAGATTCAGGTTCACGCTCTCACACAGATAACAGCTGTTTTCTTTTTTGAAGTGGTTATGTGCCACGTAACCCCTTTCACCACATCTCCAGCACGCTCTCGTCCTTCCAGGTCAGCCACACTGCCTGGCAATGTGGCCAAAGCCTAGGCATGTGAAGCAGCACTCAGCCTTGGATTTCAGCCACATTCTGTGTTTTACCCAGCCCAGCCTTATGGTATCCGTTATATCCAGTATCATAGACGTCGTCGCAGGTGTTTCAACGGAGGCAACCCGATTCCACGTGAAAGTGCTATCCGACAGTCGAACGGCCATGTCAGGGGCCTTCACTTTCACTGCTTTCTTTAAATAGAGGGAAATACCTTGTTGCACATCGCGGGAACAATGGTAGAGTGGAACTTAGTATATTTTTTTATTAGACCACTAGTACTTACTAAACCCCCCCCCCTTCCGTATTACATGGCTTAAGTTTCACCCTAAAACCATGTTAGCATTACATAAGGGTGGAGCCACCAGGAAAAACATTGTATTTTACAGCATTAGCGTTAAAGCTCGCCACCAGTTACTTAGGTGCCAATCCCCTTGAGTCTAAAAAATAACTTGAGATCTTAAAGAACCAGGACCCATTTTCTAGCAGTTCTTTGTAGACTGTATTCCTTGTAAGCGCTACTAATCCATTGATGCTTTTTATTGCTGATCAGTGGGTGTGCATAGTGCAGCTTGGGTCTGTATCAAATCTCACCTATTCTTGAAAACCTTGTCACCTCAAAAGGCCTACTCAGCAACCCCCGCATTCTTCGCGTCAGCTTTCTCCTCTACTTTTTATCGACGAACGATCGACTTGATTTAGCCATCCACAGCTTTTCACCTTTATTTAGTTTCAAGCATCTCAGAGATCATGTTTTCAGGAGTGGGTTCCCTGCCAAGCCTGTTTACGAGCTGCTGGCGCTTACGGTGCCTTCTTTTGCACACAAAGAACGTGTGTTCGATTGCATCATCTAACGCCAAGCAGTAAGGCCCCAGGGACTCTTGAGGCAGGGGGCATAAAGACATTTAAGATGGTCAACAAGGTTTTCTAAGCTTTAGATAGCCATCGTTAGACAATGGTAGGATACCAAGTCTTTCAAGCTTAGGTAGCAACGTAAGCCAGGAAAGTGATTTCAGTGTTATCGGCAACCAGGTGCAATGTAAGCTTGCCCCAATGAATAGAGATAGTGCAGAACTAAGGCTGAAAAAAATGAAAATCATCAGCAAGTTCAATCTGCAACAATGAAGATTGAGAAGGCACTTGAATCCATTAAGCAAAATTATGGTAACGCGGCAAATGTTATTAAAGCTGGTCTTTAAGCTGCTCGTAAACACTTTGAATCAGTAGAAAGTATCAGAGAGGATGCTCTCACTAATAAAAAAAAGTTACTATAGATTTTGGAAGGACTACTTAAAATCCTCGCAGTATAGGGAGCACAAAAGGGATAATTTTCGACGGCACTTCCAGAGAAAAACCCAAAACACTACTCCGTAGGAAATGAAACGTGCTAAAAGAATAAGAAGTCCTTTAGAAAGCCCTGAAAAAAAATAAAGAGCTGCGGCCAATAAGAATAAATTATAAGCCATGAAAAACAAAAAAGCGATTCAAGCAGTAAAGGGAACCATCACAAAAGATTCAAGTGCGGTGACAAATGTTAAGGTTAAGGTAGGTGAAGAACAAACCTCCGCTGGAAGACTAAAGTTAATGAAAGTAGGTTTTAACCCAGACTATACAGTAGTTATTGTGGAAAGTGTCGTAGCCATCAAAAAAAGAGATTTGCTGTTAAAATCCAAAGTAATAAAAGATATTGCAAGTCTTACTTAATATGTTGAAAAGTCAGTAGCTGGCCAAGGATAGGTGGTAACGACTGCACGAAAAATGACGCTGGAAGTCTACGATTTGGGCAGTATTGTCAAAGAAGGAGAAATAAGGAAGTCATTTACAAAGGTTATCGAAGCGGGAACTAAAACTTGAAGGTTCAACTTCTTAAAGCAAATGCTAAGAGATAAAGAACGGCGATAGTAACACTTGACGAAATAGTTTCCAAAGAAGTTAAACACTGCTATCTTTGCGGTATGCATTATGGCATTTCCTCTCCCTCTACAAAAAAACACTACCACTACTACCACCACCATAACCATCACTACCACTAATACTACCCCCCCCCCTACACGGTATGCATAACTTTGTCGAAAACCATAAACTGACGGCATATTTTCTTTCTTACACTACTCTTAACCTCTCCAATTTTTTCACATAATCTTATTAACACTCATATACAATAATACTGACATACTCCAGTGTGGTGGACGCTTCGGACCGTTGGGACTGTTGGGAGTTGGCTGCCACCTGTAACCCTGTGCTTGGGCAAGAGTAGGAAGCAAGACTTGATGCAGAGACTCGGGTGGCCCGGATATCTCTACCACAGATAAAGATGGACATCCGTAAATAAAAAGGATGTGGCGATTCATTTAATTAAGAAATCTGGCCATTGAAAGACTATATGGAGGGAACTTTTAGTGCACACCAGCTGGTACTTTCTCGCACAGCCGGGGTTTGTGAGGTGGTGATTATGTTATCCTGGCTCATGGTTTGGGGTAGACACGACACAAGAAAATTGCACGCCTACACTCTAATACTACCCTATCACCTAGTCTACTATTTTTGAGAACTCCTAAAAAATAGTCATTAGTCCAGGGCAGAAGGCTCACCGTGTATGCCGTTCGTTGAGATCCATAACAGGCAAAGGGAGATCCTGTGCAGCAAGGCGATACCTAGGCTGCTTGCCAAAGTGGACCAAACTGTCGTTGGCTTCTACTGACTGCAAGACAGGAGGCTAGATTTATAACTAGGTCCAGCCAATCGGCTGACACTAAGGGAGCCAAGTGATATGGGATTGGATTGGTTGTGCTGCTTTGATGGTTTTGCTGGGCAGGCAGAGGCCTATAGGGCTATGCTGATTTGGGGGCAGAGTAGAATCTGCTTGACTTTCGTGCCTGCTTAGTCTGGCATGCTCTCGCTTGTACTGGCGAGGTTACTGGTGTGGCTTTGCTGATTTCCTTTGGCTGCATGGCTTCTCCATTGTGATGAGTACTTTTTGCCGTGTCACGTCTTAAAATACTCTCCAGAGAGTCAATCACTTTTTAGCTGAGGCATGAAGCTCGAGGAAGTGAAAGTGGACAATCGTGACAGGACGAAATACATCTCAGGCTTACCTACCTAGTCCAGCGCCACCCTTCAGAAATGTATTAGTGGTGGCAACGGCAGTATCCATAGGCTGATGAATCCACATGGGTTGGTAGGAATGCTGGGACAAAACTTTTGCTTTACAGGGATGAATAGTATTTTTTTAACTGAGTTAGGTAGTCAAAAAGTGTTCACTGAAGTTGCTCAGAGTAAGCATCAAACAAACCTAATCTAGAAAGTAAAGAGTCGGCTCCAGAGTCAGAACCAACTCGTTTTGGATCTGAGTGATGCTAAATCCGTTAAGTCTAAAAGCAATAAAATCAACATATGGAGTAGCAGTGCTGCTGAGCATGCATCGAAAAAAAGTTGCTCTATCTCGAGAAGACGAAGAAAGCTGATTAGCCAGTGCCTATCAAAGAGAGAGTTGAGGCAGCGGAAAAAGCAATACAGGAATTGCTTAAGCTGAGAGGAGGTTCCACAATTCTGTTATCTTAGCTGAATAAGGAAAGCAAGGAATTGCGCATTAATAAGTCTGCTAAACAAAAGAGGAAAAACACGACTCTAAGCCCTCCCAGCACAACTTCCCATACCCATAAGAGAGACAGGGGAAGAAATTTTGCATCAATCTCTGCTACTCCACAAGGGCCGAGAAGCCAGCAAGAAGGACGCTACAGGGAAGGAAAACAAATGGATCCAAGTAACGACAAAGGTAAAGAGGACCAGAAACCACCCCGACAAAAAAGGAAGCCTGAGGCTGTATTAGTTATGCCAGCAGAAGAAAAGGATATGCAGATGTCCTTAAGAACATTAAGACGGTCTACATCACGTAGATAGGCTTAAGCACCTCAATGTACCATGAAACACTTGTAGTCGGGTGCAGTTAGAAAATCTAGTACATAAAATTACGAGTACACAATTGTGAGTAATATATTATTATATTATTATTATTATAATTACCTTCGATGTTTTAAAACGTAGGGAGATATAAAAAAAATTTTAATTAAAATTTTGCAGGATTTTTCCTCTAGACGCATTTCGAGCTCGGCGGCCCCCCACTACCAGACCACGGAAGCTCCCTTTTTTAAAATCAATTTTTTTCACATTTTGGCTTGGTATAATGGTAGGACATTGGAGAATGTTGTAGAGCAACTCACGATTAACAAAAACACTTTGAAAAGTTGGTCCAAAAGACGATTTTTTGGAAGGACCTTTTTTTAGTTTTTTTAAAGTTTCCCAAAAAGTATAACATTGATCTTGCTAAAACTTTCTACATGAATAAAAATCTGTAATATTATGTCAAAGTTTTTAGTCTTCATATTCAACAGAACAAAAGTTGTGGAATTTCGAAAAAATGGAACAAAAAAGTGGTTTTTTGCAATTTACTAAAAAATTACTGAACTGATCGGAGCTCAAAAAACTCATTAGATTGGTATTTTTTGTAAGCATTTCTCATTTTTATACACTTTAATAGTCAAATCAAAGTTTTTTCCGTAAATCGCAAAAAAGTGACATTGACGACTATTACCATTTTTCTTAACCATCTTGCCTTATTAGGATCGGCGTTCAAACTTAATATATTATTTGTATTGTTATTATCCAACAAAAAAAAATATCAAAAGTGAAGTTTGCAATTTCATATTTTTTTAGGCCACGAATCAAGTAATTTTACCTGACTAGTAGGTGTGGTGTAGTGGCAGAACTAAAAAACGCCATGATAGAAGCCCAAGCAAAGATGGAAAGTGCCTTTGGTAAAGTGGTTGGGGGCGACGCAGGGGTACGGTCTCTGCTACCAAAGGCATGTTATCAAATAAAAGACATATACACGGCAGTCACTAAAGAAAATATAGAAGACGCAGTTAAAGCTTTTCTAGCGGATAAGGTAGAGCATACAGAAGTTTGTCTAACATTTGGTTCCTTATGAGAAAATCGCGTTGCATGGGTAAGCACGTCCTTGGCCCCACCTTCTTCTCAGATAAAACATCTAATACAAAAATTAGGTGGGTTAACTGCACGTTTGGCCCTGCAAAAAGTAGGCAAGAATGCTGCTTCAGGTGCTTAGGCTTTTGGCATTTTGTAGGTAACTTCAAGATCACCAACTGAACTGGAGCATGTTGAAGATGTGGTAAAAGTGGTCATCAGACTAGGACTTTTCCAAAAAAGAGGTTAGCTCTTACCTATGCCAAGACATAACCCCAACACCTGAACTGCACCGTGTAGCTGGCTCCGTTAGATGTGCGGCCCTTAAAGCAGCTGAAAGGGACAGGCTATCGCCATGGCGCTGATCCTTCGGGATAACTTTTAGAGATCTTGCATCTCACAGACGCTGCTTATGAAAAGTGTGCAGTATTGTGACCGTTCAAGAACATGCTGGTACGCAGATCTTATGGGTAGGGTGGCTATCAAGGTCCACAACAGAGCTAAATTTCCGATTTTTCGATTTCACGACTTTCGAACAGGGAGTAGTTTTTCAGGGATCAAAAGAGGCCACGTTACCTATTTAAGTTGATCCATCTCCCCTAACATAACGATTAGCGTTTTTCGGGATCAGATCGCTGTTCTTGAGGATGCTGTGTGTGTGTTTACGGAGAGAGGTTATGTGGTCGGGGTTCGGTAGTCGATGTGACGCTCGCAACGCCAGGAATAGCAGCGCGGTTCTCTGCCTAGAGAATTTTAGAGGACTACTCGGCAAGTGATCATCAGTTTGGTGATATTGATCTTGGTGAGTTGTGTAGTGCTGTATCACAAAAAGCGCTCAGAGCGCTAGCGATTTTGTGGAATGTAGTGCAACTTAATAGAGAAGCGCTTTACAATGCCCTGGTCAATGCGCCGCATCCAGCTGACATAAACACTATCTCAGTACCAGTGGAGGCAGAGCGACTCGTGAGGTCCATGTAACGCATCAAAGAATGGTGTAATGCAAGTATGCACCGAAAATCCGCCAAGTCAACTCGAAGACCAAACTATTAGTAGACCGAGAAAATTGCTGACATACGGAGGGAGTTTCACAGGCTCCGTCACAGACCCCAGTGCTTCCAGCGAAGGAAAGATGCGAAAGAGGCGGTGGCATTTTACAAGAATGCAAAGAAAAAACTAGAGAGAGACAAACCCATTTTTGTCGCGAACTTGTTGCCGAGGTTGACAGAGACACCTAGAGCCTGGGTTACCACATAGTCAAACAAAGACTAAGTGACTCGGGAGCAGTGGGGCTCATGGAGCTGTTGCTTTTGTCAGGGCTTTTTTCCGATACGTGCAAAAGAGGAGAGGATCGAGACGGCCATAGTGGACGAGGCTCCTTTGTGCACGCAAACGAGACTGTCTATAGCTCTATCAGCGCTAATATGACAAAGGGCCCCAGGTTCTGACGAAATACCTAATGAAGTCCTTAAGATCATGGCAGATGAAAAACCACATATTCTGGTAAATGTGTCTAATGTTTTCTTGAAAGCAGGCATATTCGGCGGGCCATGGAAGATCCAACGCCTCGTTCTTCTGGACAAGAGTAAGGGTTCACCTGCGACCCCAGCATCATTGTGGTCTCTGTGTGTGTTGGACGACTCGGGCAAGGTACTGGAGCGATTGATCCGAAAGTGTTTACGAACGCTAATAAAAATATCTACTGACTACTACACTAATACTATCCCTGCAGCGTGCATTAAGGCATTTTCCTTGCCTGCACAAAAAAAAAAAAAAAACTACTACTACTCCAGGCAGGATTTTTTTTACTAGTTTCCTCATCGTACGAGCTTTTTAGATAGTAGATACAAGTACACTCTTTAATGCTTACGGGTACCAAGCAGGTCAGAGCACTATTTGCGGGTCCCCAGGTCTAAGTTAGATTTCCAGTGTCAAAGCTTGAACGATAAAAACTGAAACTGCTCAACATTTAAAAGAGTCGACGAGGCCAAGAAAAAAATCCAAGCAGGGCACACCTGAGGTGTCAAAGCCTTAAGGAGCACAATAGACTAATGCGGACCCAGGTTGCACTGAATACACTTACTATCAGCTAGGGAAATCATCAAGCATTATAGATGTTTTCAAAGTATGCAACCTACAAAAAAGCACTACACAACGAGTGTTGTTCCTCAGGAACGCCAAGTCTTTTGCAGGACTGGAGAGAATTGGCACCTTCAGCAAATGGTAGCAAGCTTGCTCGTTGATCCTGTAAGATGCGGTGATCTTACTCGTGACTCTACCCTGAAGTAATGCTTAGGCGTTTTTATGGTGGAATCAAAGCCTCGTGGCATATGGAGGTTTTGATAGGTATTGGTGATCTAATAAATTAATTTACTGTGTCTCACACTATTGTATTCCCTGCAGTTACAATCAAGGCATTCCCCCTTCGTCAAAAAAAAAAAAAAAAAAAACTATGCTTAACTACCATTCCAACTACTCCTACCAGTGGATTTGTATGACAAGTAATAAAAACGACCTTTAGGCGAGGCTAGAGTTTGTGCTACTAAAGAGCTGAAGAAATTGAAAATCTGCGTGGAGATGCACAGTGACTTACTCCATCTTACACAGCGACACAAAGTAAGAAAGGCTCAGTGAAAGCGATCAAAGTAAGCAAGAACCGATGCTGGCACAAACTCATTGCTGAAATAAAGACAGACATGTGGAGCCTTGGCTACCAGATCCCAATAAAAAGACTGCACGGCTCAGGACCGGTATCGCCGATGGAGCTTTTCTTCTAACAGAAGGTGATCTCTTGTTTTTTTCCGGAGCATCCAGAAAGGAGGTGAGAGGACATAAGTATAGGCTAAGTGCCTCTCTTTACTCTCAATGAACTGAAGTCAGTGGTCTTGGAGACGCTAGATCACAAGGCCCCTGGTCCAGACGGAGTATTATCTGAAATCCTTAAGGTCATAGCTGCGGAGAAGCCACACGTTTTTCTGGACACGATTAATGCATGCTTGCACGTTGGACTGTTCAGTGACCCCTGAAAGATCCAAAGACTCGTCCTTTTGAATAAAGATAAACCACCCCTTTGGTCCCCTCGTCATTTTGATCTTTAGGCATGCTGGACATTTCTAGGAAAATGCTCGAAAGACTGATACGAACTCGCTTGAGAGAAGAGGTCAGCCCTCGGACAACCAGTACGGATTGTAAACGAGACATTTGACGGTCATGGTTATGGCTAAGACTCTTGAGTCAGTTAGGAAGACATGGAAACCCTCACATAAGACGAGAAGTGTGTACGTCCTGGTAACTCTCGACGTCAAAAATGCCTTGAATTCGGCCAAATGCTCCAAAATAAAGAGACGAAATGTACCAAACTACCTTAGAACGTTACTGGACAGCTGCCTCCAGTATCGCGTACTCCGATACAACACGAAAGTTCCTTACCCTTTTTCTTATGGGCGATTCCAATATTAGGATATTAGTTACTTATTATTTTTGTATAGTTCGTAACTTATTTTTAATATAAGTATTAATTTATTGTTTATTAATTATTTTGGCTTTGATTAAAAATTATATAAATAAATAAATTATTCTTTATTAAACTAATTCTTTGTGGTCAATAATTTTTTTTGAAACGTAGGAATGAGTATACTTCAGTAGATTAGCTTTCCTATGTATTCATCAATATTCATTTATTCATTATCAATTTTTTAGTTTTACGATTGTTTATACAATTTTTCAAAAATTTCCAAAATTTTTAAAACATTATTTTGTATTCCATGAATGATTAATTGATTTTTATTTCGTTTCACCCTTTTGCAAACTTTTTATTCGTGACTAAGGTGATTTTTTGACTTAAGGAAGTTCATTACAGTTAGCAGGGAAAAAGTTCAGAGAGGTGAAAGGAGCGCAAATATCTAGCAAAGCTGGCAAATATTTTTTCCATATGGATATACTTACATACATGCTTTTACGCATACTCGACCTTTCCTTTGTTGTTTCATTTAAAAAAACAGCTTGCGAATCTATTTGAAAATTTAAAAGGTTTATTTAATAGTAAAGTTTCACACAAACAAAAATTAGGAGGTTTCTATTACATACATGCAATTTCACGTGATTTTTCCGTAAGGTTACATGTTACATTGCGATTTTCTTGAATTAAACATATAAGAAAAGGTTCAGTTAAACGATCTGCAAATTTTTGTAGGTATTTTTCATGCTATTTCAAGTATAAACTCGATGTTTGAATAATATTTGTCAAAAAAACCTATGCGCAATGAACGTCCTGAAGGGACATTCACTGGCATGCAACAGTACCCTATGAAAGAAAGTGAAACTACAGGATGGTTTTACTTAACCTTTTACACAAAAATATGTTTTGAATTTAAAGTACAGACTATAAATGAGTGTGTGAGCGTATGTGACAGATATAAGTGTGACGTTAGAGTTGTAATCAGCGTAGGTGGTAGAAAATTATCTCAAAATCATTGGAAGATTTGATGAATGCGCTCAGTTTCGTACCAGCCAGCTTGGCAGCACATTGTGCCATGGCTTCAATATAAACTATTCTTATCTACATAATAAACTGTTTATAATTGTTTATTCACTAGATATTGAAATATTTATTAAAGTCATACCTAATTAACATACATGTACTCATTCCAACGATAATTGCACAACCTCTTAATTTTTTTCAATCAGTTTCAAATTCTAAGAAAGGGATCATTTTCTTGTTCAAGTCTGACGAAAGTCCAAGAATCTTATGTCTAGCATTAAAAAGTTTTTCTTGATTTACCAGGACCATTTGTAAAGAAAATTCAATCATTTCATTTGCAAATAGTAAGAAGTATTCTCTTCTTACCATTATTAAAGTTGTTTTTTAGCTATCCAGTTTCTTGTACCCTAGATTTGTTTTGGTGTTAGTATATTCAAGTATTTAGATTTTTGATTCTACAGTTTGCTTTACATGTAAAATAGCAGATTCATGTATTTTCAAAACTGTGAGATGTATATTTGGCGCTCATAACTAAATTTCAGCGCATGCGTAGTAACAAGAAGTCGAGACGCTGCAGCGTCATTACTATTGTTTTTTCTCTTCCCACGCAGTCAGTCTGTTAAAAACTAAAGCACCTTTTTTAATTTCCTTTTTTTGAAGCAATAATGGTTACCTAATTTAAAATTTGGCGCCTTAATCTTTCGTACCAGTTAAGGTCGTATATGCGCTTGTAGTAGTAGCCAATCTGCGCGATCCTATACCTAACTGTACCAGAAGCTCGCTGCTGCTGTAGTTGCAGTCAGTCAGTCTCGCAAGCCAGTTGAAGCAAGTCGCATAGCTCTAGTTTGTAATAGTTTTCACGTGTTCTGACATTAAACATCAATTTTTATTCAGAGAGTGTTTTTATTAGCAATATATTTCCCTGTTATCAAAAGTATGCCGTGTATCTTTTTATACCTCTCTGACAATCTCATCTTCTCCCAAATCCAGCTTACACTCAATCATACAGTCCACCACGTGCTCGATCTCATTCATCACGAACACAGTTTGTCGACGCACTTGCTCTCGTCCGTTTTCTTTTTGCTAAAAGACACGTCTTTGTATTACCTACTTTGTATTTTTTTAAATTTTATTGTATTACATTCGAACCTCAAGATAGTAAAGATTGTGACTTCTTAAAATTTGTTTAATATTCGATTTTGATTCAATGCAGAGTGACTCAGTGAATTCTTGTCTCACTGTCTTCACACCCACCTGTTCATCTAACACCAACGTTACTACTGAATATCCTAATTCTAAGGATAATTGCATCACCTTTGATACACCGTAGTGGATTATTTAATACATCATTTCGTAAAATTTATATCTACATTTATATATTATCTGCGAGAAAAGTATTACTTCATACTCAGATATCCAAACACCCATTGACTACTGGTTTCAATTAACTACGCTTTCACGTTACAGAAATAATCTCCGCAGTTGTATACATTGAATAAAGTGTGCAGTCTTTAGACTAGCCACTTCATAAAGAATTTTAGCAAAATGCCACTATGACATGCATAATGAATTTAATCACTTTTAGGTAGATTTTCACTTAACTATGTATAACGTCAGGTCAGTGATTTTTGAGTAAGCAAGAGCCTTTTCAGCTACAGGGCAAGAAAAAACTTTTTAGAAAAAAGTTTTTTTCGCTTGATTTTAAGTTGGTAATACATTTAAAATGGGTACATAAAATTTTAATATTTAACATATAAGTATGACTGACTCAATGCGCTTCTTAATTGATAAGCTTATTATTTATTACATAAGCACCATGGACCAATAAATATGAGACATAACGATCGTCCTGAATATCAGGTAAATGAGATCAAATAGGAAATTATTGGAAAAAAATACAGCTCTAAAATCATTAAGCAAGGCGCTTCTTAAAAGATAAAAAAATTATGTATAAAAAAAGCGCTTTCAACCTGTAGACATACAGCAAGTTTTTAATTTTTAAGAAAAAATTATTGAAAAAGCGCCGTTAAACTTATGATGCAAAGCGTTTCTTAATTGATGAATTAATCACCAAAAACTATAGTATCGTGGACCAAATCGTTATTTGCTGTCCATCAAAATAATAATCATCATTGTTCTAAAAACATAAGAAATCTAATTTTATGCATCACTTTAATATCAACCGCAGTAAATGACTATTTATTGTCATTAAAATTTTTTTTATTAAAATCCTTTCTTATGACCATTTGCATGACACATAAAAATATACAGTAAAAAGTATAAGAATAGGTATAATTTAAAAGCGTTTGTATTTCTATATTGGACGTATTACTAAATTGAAATCAAGTAAAAAAACTTCTGAAGAGCCTTTTTCTTGCCCCAGAGTTAGAAAAGGCTCACGCTTGCTCAAAAATCTAAAAAGTACCTTTTTTGCCTTTAAGTTTGAAAAGGCTCTCTTGACATTGCTTCTAAAAAAACTCTTTCTTACACTGAACCAATGATATGTTAATCACTTGCTCTAATTATTTTAGCAAAATACATCGATAAGTCAAGTTTTGCGTTCATTAAAAACTATGAGGCAAAATGGACTGTGTTAAAAATTTCCTTAAAAAATTTGTCACTTCTCTTAAAAAATCAGATAACTAGTACGGAAAAGTGAGACAAATACGTTTGCTGCCATTCTGGTATATTTTTATTTGATGTGTTGTTTCAAAAGTTTATAATGCGTTTTATTCAATAAAGTGAGAATTAATACCTCCGAAGCAAACTAGATTTTCTATATTAAATTGAATAAAGTAAATGGTTTTTATAACATACGACATCCCATGACAGTAGCTAAATAACTAAAATAACGTTCAATGGTGGTACTGTCAAATTTTGTATTTATTAAAAAACGAAACGACGTTTCGGCCGTTTGGACAATATCCCGGCCCTCATCAGGTACAAAAATTTATGACTAATAAGAAAATTCTTTACAATACAAATTTTGATAAATACAATAAATGCAAATTAAGTAAAGTGTATAGTATACCTCCGACTCTTACGAAGGGGATATAAAATCGTAATGTACTCAGAGTTTCAAGTTTCGTTGCTTTTAAACCCTACACACACATAAATGACACAATATATGCACATAATACAATTAAATAAGAATCCCAAGCAGTTCCTTGTGAGACATACGTAAGCAGATCACGTTCTCCTAATAGCATAAATGGAAGGGGCTCTCAACTCATGTACATCAAGTTAGCCTCCTTTCTTAATTGACTTAACGAGAGACTTGTAACAATTTCTTAATTTTTCTGTATCTTGTTTTCTATTAATATTATTATTGAAATGATGTATGTTTAACATTTCGGAAAACAGGCGTTTTTTATAATTTTCTTCTGAGTCTAAAATTTTTATTTTATCAAAATTGAAGTTGTGTGTAAATTCAATGCTATGTTGTGATAGTACAGATGTATCCTTTTGTTTCTATATGTCTCTTTTATGTTCTGCCATTCTTAATTTTAAAGCTCTCGATGTTTGACTGACATAACAGCAGTTGCAATTTGCACATTGTATGTGGTAAACGACATTATTTTTATCGAGTCGAACGGTTACATATTTACCAAGTGAAACGATCGAATTCAATTTATTGTTTTAAATGTTTACAAAACCAATGTAAAGCTTCATACAAAAATATTTAACAGGACCGTGCAAGTGGGGAATATACAATAACGACAAGATTATTATTATTGTTTCTATTGCAAATGTCAATCATGTTCATGTTTTTTAAGGTAGTTATTCTTTAATTAAAAAATTCATCACTAAATCTTTGAGGATAGTTGTTAGCTAGTAAAAATTTATTGATTAATTTTAAATTATCGTTATGGAATTAGGTGTCTGCTAATTTAATGGAAAAGTCTACTAATGCTTGAATAATACCTTTTTTATGTTGTATTGGATGGTGAGAGAGAAAATCTAATATACTTGGGACACAATCCAGTAGCGAATTTTTACCAGCTACTTAAAGACTATCCTCAAAGCTTTATTGATGAATTTTTAAACAAAAGAATAAATACCTTAAAAAACATGAACATAATTGACATTTGCAATAGAAACAATAATAATTATAAACTAATCTTATCATTATTGTATATTCCCCACTTGCACGGTCCTACTAAATATTTTTGTATGAAGCTTTACATTGATTTTGTATACATTTAAAAAAATAAATTAAATTCGATCGTTTCACTTGAAAAATATGTAACCATTCCACTCGATAAAAATAATGTCGTTTACCACTTACCATGTGCAAATTGCAACTGCTGTTATGTCAGTCAAACATCGAGAGCTTTAAAATTATGAATGGCAGAACATAAAAGAGACATATAGAAACAAAAGGATACATCTGTACTATCGCAACATAGCATTGAATTGACACACAACTTCAACTTTGATAAAATAAAAATTTTAGACTCAGAAGAAAATTATAAAAAACGCTTGTTTTCCGAAATGTTAAACATACATTATTTCAATAATAATATTAATAGGAAACAAGATACAGAAAAATTAAGAAATTGTTACAAGTCTCTCGTTAAGTCAATTAAGAAAGGGAGCTAACTTGATGTACATGAGTTGAGGGCCCCTTCCATTTATGCTATGAGGAAATTATGATCTGTTTACGTATGTCTCACAAGGAACTGCTTGGGATTCTTATTTGATTGTTATATGTGCATATATTGTGTCATTTATGTATGTGCAGGGCTTAAAAGCAACGAAACTTGAAACTCTGACTACATTACGATTGTATATCCCCTTCGTAAGAGTCAGAGGTATACTATACACTTTGCTTAATTTGCATTTATGTATTTATTAAAATTTGTATTGTAAAGAATTTTCTTATTACTCATAAATTTGTGTACCTGATGAAGGCCGGGATATTGTCCAAACGGCAAAAATGTCGTTTTGTTTTTTAATAAATACTAAATTTGACGGTACCATTATTGAACGTTATTTTAATTAAATAGTTTTTATTTAAAAAGATATAAGAACTGTCATATTTTGCTGATTCTTTTTTAATTTAAAAAGTAAAACTGATTTGCTAGTGTATATCAGTGCCCTCCGGTGAATTTGGAAATTCTTAGTGATCAGTGATCCGTTGGGGGCGAAGTGTAAGAAAATAAATAAATACAAGTAAAGTGTATTTAAATCTTCTGCGTTGATTTATTGATGCGCAACGTTTCGCTGACAATATGCGTCAGCCTCATCAGGCTACAAAATTAAAATTAAAAACACACAATGAGTGATCTGGAAGGCTCAAACACAAAAATACAATAAATTTTTTTGTAAATTGTTACCGCAGGTACGCGAGAATTCGTAAGTTTGGTTGACTTACTCGTCACCTGTCGTGCTGTCGACTGACAATAAATTACAACCACAAGCCAGCGCTTATATAGGCGGAGCCGCAAAGGTAGACGGTAAAGGGCGATGAACTCGATCGGGACATTTAAACTTTCGTAGTAAAGGAAGGTATGCTCTATTAAAGGAAAGCACATCCTCCTTTCTATTGATGTTGTGTTTATCGAGTTTTATATAAAGCATTTCGGAAATAATTCTTTTTTAATAATTGGATTCTTTGTCAAGGATTATAAAGTTATCCCAATTGAATTCATGGTCAAAATTGATTTGGTGTGCACAAACAACGGAATCAGAGTTTTTACTTTTCATATGTTCACTGATGCGGACCTCCGCCGCTCGCTTTGTTTCACCCACATATGACGCAGGACAACTTTTACAATAAAACTTATATACTATATTTGTCTGTTTATGTTTATTCGTTGTATCTTTTTCTAAGCGGACGATATGCTGCAGTTTATTGTTAATAAGAGGGTAAGTGTGAATATTGTAGGGTTTTAACATGGTTAAAATTTTTTCAAAATTATTGTCAATGTATGGTATACCAATTTTGCAGAGAGGGTAGGTGTTTGTAGTGCTTCTGTTATGAGTACTATATTTGTGTCTTTTTAATCTGACCTTTATGTTTTTAATAATAAAGGTAAAAGGGTAATTATTTTTTATCGACAGGTTTTTCACCCTAGCAACATTTACACCGCGAAAACGTGTACTGGCAAGTAAGATCGCCTTATCAACCAAATTAAAAACAACATTTCTCTTATAGGTAACTGGATGACCAGAAAAATAATTTGAGATTCGTCCGGAAGAAGTAGGTTTTTCAAACTAGTCAAAATTAAAATAATTAGAATTTCTTATTATCGTCAAGTCTAAAAAGTTGAGTTTCTTGTCAATCTCTATTTCATATGTAAATTGTAGTTTGGGATGATATGAATTAAAAATATTTAAGATTTGGTCAATATGGTCAACATTAATAAAAAGTAATACATCATCCACGTAACGAAAATAAAAAGATGGAATAATATTATAGTTATTTTTCAAGATGGAGAGATAATCATTTTCCAGGTCGTCCATTACAAGGTCAGCAAACAAAGGTGAAATAGGAGAACCCATTGGCGTGCCGAAAATTTGTTGATAAAAAATGTTGTCAAAAGTAAAAAAAAGTATTATTGAACAAAAATTCTGTACATTGTCGAATTTAATCAACCGGGATTCGACATTTATTCATTATGGTCACAATACGTCGATCGATGCTCCGTAGTACCAACTCTAGAGGAATATTAGTAAATAGGGAGCTGACATCTAAAGACATTAGTCTATAGTTAGTGAACGCGATTTTTTATGTATTATCAAAAACCTAGAAGTTGGTCTCTCACACCTCGATACGAACGATCGAGTAAAGACCGAAATCCGTGACAAATTATCTCAATATTTAGTTAATGCTTGTAAACAAAAGCCAGCTATTTCTAGAAAGGACCGCCAATATGCAAAAAATTTAAAATCAACAAAAAATTTTCTAAACAAAAATCCCGATATATTTTTCACCTCTGCTGACAAAGGCAACGTTACGGTTTGTCTCAAAAAAAGTGACTATACGGAAAGAATGCATATTTTACTGTCTGATAAATCGACGTATAAAATTATTTCAAAAAACCCATTAAACTCTCTACAAAAGAGAACCTCTTACATTTTAAAGAATCTCAACTCTAACGGCTTCCTTTCTAGAACATACCATCCCAACGCTTTGTCGCTCACAGATACAACTCTAGCTAAATGTTATGGCTTGCCGAAAATTCACAAGGTCGATGCCCCTTTACGTCCTATCGTCTCTCTTATTAATAGCCCTACATATTTTCTAGCAAAAGTAATTTACGATGAACTCAAGAAGTCAGTCAACGTTCCAATATCACACATTAAAAATAGCTTTGAATTGAAAAACAAACTAAAAAATATAAAACCCACTACTAATTATAGACTAATGTCTTTAGATGTCAGCTCCCTATTTACTAATATTCCTCTAGAGTTGGTACTACGGAGCATCGATCGACGTATTGTGACCATAATGAATAAATGTCGAATCCCGGTTGATGAAATTCGACAATGTACGAAATATTGTGAATATTGCTAGGGTGAAAAACCTGTTGATAAAAAACAATTACCCTTTTAACTTTATTAATAAAAACATAAAGGTCAGATTAAAAAGACACAAATATAGTAATCATAACAGAAGCACTACAAACACCTACCCTCTCTGCTAAATTGGCATACCATATATTGACAATAATTTTGAAAAAATTTCAACCATGTTAAAACCCTACAATATTCACACTTACCCTCTTATTAACAATAAACTGCAGCATATCGTCTGCTTCGGAAAAGATATAACGAATAAACATAAACAGACAAATGAAGTATATAAGTTTTATTGTAAAAATTGTCCTGCGTCATATGTGGGTGAAACAAAGCGAGCGGCGGAGGTCCGCATCAGTGAACATATGAAAAGTAAAAACTCCGATTCCGTTGTTTGTGCACACCAAATCAATTTTGACCATGAATTCAATTGGGATAACTTTAAATACCTTGACAAAGAATCCAATTATAAAAAAAGAATTATTTCCGAAATGCTTTATATAAAACTCGATAAACACAACATCAATAGAAAGGAGGACGTGCTTTCCTTTAATAGAGCATACCTTCCTTTACTACGAAAGTTTAAATGTCCCGATCGAGTTCATCGCCCTTTACCGTCTACCTTTGCGGCTCCGCCTATATAAGCGCTGGCTTGTGGTTGTAATTTATTGTCAGTCGACAGCACGACAGGTGACGAGTAAGTCAACCAAACTTACGAATTCTCGCGTACCTGCGGTAACAATTTACAAAAAAATTTATTGTATTTTTGTGTTTGAGCCTTCCAGATCACTCATTGTGTGTTTTTAATTTTAATTTTGTAGCCTGATGAGGCTGACGCATATTATCAGCGAAACGTTGCGCATCAATAAATCAACGCAGAAGATTTAAATACACTTTACTGGTATTTATTTATTTTCTTACACTTCGCCCCCAACGGGTCACTGATCACTTAGAATTTCCAAAAAGTAAAACTGTTAAGGATAGATTTTTGCTATGTCTTAGGAGACCAAGGACAAGCATAGAAACATATGAAACATTAAACTAAAAATATTAAAAAGATAAACTAGATAACCTTAACTATAGTAATTGAGATTTCGTCATAAGTATACAATCATTTAAGCACAATCATAGTAACAAAACCTTTTCAGAGTTGGAATCATACATTGTTTATACTTACTTCACCATAATTGAAAAACGAATAAAGAATCCTCCATAAAAATATTACAGGGCAAAGTATTATATTAACAATTCCAATCCATAGTATTTGTTTGGATAAAAAAGTTGCAAGTTCTTGGCGTTTGTTAGATTTTTTATAATCTTCTTGTAAATGCCAATTATTCTCAAATGGTGACCATGGACCCCCTATAATAAAATAATAAAATAACATTTTAGACTGGCTAATCATATCATTTTAGACTTAAGTTAAAATTCTTACAAAAAAATAGCAGCTCCAAATTGTACTTTAATCCTTGAGTTAAAAAAATTACTTCTCCAAATAGTGGAACTTGAAATTTTAGTGGAAGAAGAGATTTATTAATCATTGCAACTAAGTAGTTTTTAAAGCGTAGTATTCTGTGATGAATATCTAATTCAGTTAGCTCTCTTTTGTGAATACACATTTCTTGTTCTTTTTGAACTTCTATAATTTTTTTCTGAACTTCATGCCACGTTAAATTCTCTAAATCTGAATCAGTGATTTTTAAAGCTAAGTTGTAAAAGTTTTTTATATCCCAGTATTGGAAGACGTGACAAAAAAATTTAATAAGTCGAAAAAACCAAAATATACTAGCAAAAAGTACAGATGACCAAGTGATGAATCCCATACTAGTTATCCATTGCTCCAATGGTAAAAAAGCGTCTGAGAGTGAAGTTTTATTTTTGTTGACTCTAAGAAACATAAAGTTCTTTGTGCGATATTTTTGTTTTGAATTAGTTATTAAACAATACTGTCTTATTATTTTATTTCCATTAAAGCTCAAATTTTATAAGTAATATTTTTTTAACTGTTATTTGTGTTGAGAAAATCATTTATCAGAATAAGAATCTAGTCTATCTCCCAAATTCTATAGACTGCACTCCAAGATTAAAGCTCAAATTATTTTAAACCTACTTAATTGTATTTAATTGCTTTTTCACCTCGGATATAAAATGTAGCAAGCCTTTTGCGGCCTCGTAGCAAGCCTTTTCCTCGACCTCGACAAAAACTGCACTTTTTACCGTAGTCTTGACGAAGTCTATATACCCTTATCTTGAGTTGGGACAAAAACTATACCTTTTTCTTAGGCCCAGACGAAGACTATGCTGTTTCGTGATCCCGGAAGAAAATTACGCCTTTTTCTTGAGTCCAGACACAGACTACGACTTTTTTCTAAACTTGAAACTATATTTATTTATTTTCTTATTCTTGTGTTGTATATGATTCAAATACACCTAAGTTATAAGCAAAACAAACTTATGTTAATAGAAAGAGAATTCAAGTTCAACACTGTAAATTAAGGTATTTAAAACTAAGAACTTTAAGTATTTAATAGATAAAATAAAATGCTCTAAGTGTATAGATTTACACAGCAATACTTGTAAAAACATTTATAAGTAGAGAATTATTAAAAGCTTGAAGAAGAGGCCTAGCAAAGTTAGCACTGTGCCAGTCAAGGTCTTAGTAGTGCCAAAAAGACTATTTGCTTCGAAAATTCAATACCTCTGCTTTTAAGAAAATTATAGAAAGTACTTTACTATGCTGTCAACGTATTTAATCATAAATATATTATTGATGCCTTTTTAATTTTTGTTAAAACAACTGATCTTCCACTGCACACTATCGCAAAATATTCTTGTATTCGTTTTAGAACAGAAAAAAATAATAATTTATACCAGGACGCAACAAGATATAGTTATCGTCCGAGCTAAATAAATGTAGTCTTTGTCTGGAAGTAAGAAAAGGGCATATTTTTCATCTAGAATCGAAACAAAGGGCATATTCTTTGTGCAGGACTAAAACAGGGCATAGTTTTTGTCTGGACTAGAAAAAAGGGCATAGTCGTCTCCCAAGATGTCGAAAGAGCATAGTTTTCGTCCGGGACCAAAAAGGGCCTAGTATTTGTCTAGAGCATCAATACATTTACACATCTACACACACTTACACATTTTCGTATTCACTATACATATACATACATACATACAAACATACATTTATTAACGTATTTAACGAAGAACACCACAACTTAGTGTTACTGTTGACAGGAAACTTGGCATTGTGCTATCCTTCGTGTAAGGTGTTACTTAATCAACATATACTGACGTTAATAATAAACCAGTAAGCTTGCGTCAAAGCCAAACTATACAGCTATACAAGCCCGATAATATTGTCTGCCTGCATATCTTTTTATCAATAAACCTACAGTTTTGTGATATCCTACATTATGTACTGAATATTTATTACTTTGTAACATCAGTTTGTAACCAACTAAGTTTCTGAGATATTTTTCGGTATAGTTTTAATTAATTTATTATTATCAACTAATTTGTTTATTGAAATAGGGAAACAACTATTGACCAACGTGAGCATGGGTATGCACCTCAATAGCACTGTCTCCCACAAACTCGATGTAGGAGTCATCAGGCAATATGCCATCATTGTATACAAAGGCCGAATTCACGACGATTATTTCTCGACAAAATCTCCCATCTAATCAAGAGCTATTTAGAAATTAGGGTTTTACACTTGAGAAAAAACATCAGTAAACACTTTTTTATTAGATTATCTTGCTTAGGGTAGTCAAAAGACTAATTCTTTCTTTTACCATGTAGAGTTGCCTCCTTGCTTATTTTTTGCTAAGTCAGTTTATTTTGTAGCAAATTTCGAAAAACATTTATTAAAATAAAAAACTCTAGAGTATTCTTGCCTGAAAAATTAATTTTGAAAGTTTGATGAGCAAACTAAACAAAAATTAAGGAAATTCGAGATTACTCAGTTAAAGTGATGAAATAAAATCTTAATAATAACAGCTACTTATAAGAACAGCATGGTATATTATAAAATTATAAGGTTACCGTATGGTCTGATTGCGATCAAAGCTGTGCACTTTATTTTGATGTTGGCTAACTGACTTTTTCCTAAAAAGAGCTACTGTTAGAAAATTCAGACAGCAAGTGCGCTCAAGCCCTTATATCCAGACACCAATTTGTGCTAATACCATAAGAATGTACACTTTAAATAAGAGAGAATAATAACTTTAGGCTTCTACTATTTTACGCCTTCTAACTTCCGATGTGCCTCCAAGAAATGTGGGGTTTGACAATCACAATCAGCTAAGCTGTTATGTTTCAGCACAAACGTAAGTACTTGATTCTGTGAGCGATTCAACAGCGTTTACAATGTAAAATACTTTTTAAGCGAACCGAAGTTTTCGATTCCATGGCAACTTTAAGCAGTGTAAAGAGGGTGTGATTAATTAAGATTTTAAAACTCTATTAGGTGAAGATTTGTTAGTATATATCAGTGCCCTCCGGTGAATTTGGAAGTTCAAAGTGATCAGTGATCCGTTGGGGGCAAAATGTGTGAAAATAAATAAATACAAGTAAAGTGTATTTAAATTTTCTTGCGTTGATTTATTAATGCGCAACGTTTCGCTGACAATATGCGTCAGCCTAATCAGGTTACAAAATTAAAATTAATAACACACAATGAGTGATCTGGAAGGCTCAAACACAAAAAAAAAATTAATTTTTATGTGAATTGTTACTGCAGGTACGCGAGAATTCGTAAGTTTGGTTGACTTACTCGTCACCGGTCGTGCTATCGACTGACAATAAATTACAACAACAAGCCAGCGCTTATATAGGCGGAGCCGCAAAGGTAGACGGTAAAGGGCGATGAACTCGATCGGGACATTTAAACTTTCGTAGTAAAGGAAGGTATGCTCTATTAAAGGAAAGCACATCCTCCTTTCTATTGATGTTGTGTTTGTCGAGTTTTATATAAAGCATTTCGGAAATAATTCTTTTTTTGTCATTGGATTCTTTGTCAAGGATTTTAAGGTTATCCCAATCAAATTCATGGTCAAAATTAATTTGGTGTGCACAAACAACGGAATCAGAGTTTTTACTTTTCATATGTTCACTAATGTGGACCTCCACCGCTCGCTTTGTTTCACCCACATGTGACGCAGGACAATTTTTACAATGAAACTTATATACAACATTTGTCTGTTTATGTTTATTCGTTGTATCTTTTTCTAAGCGGACGATATGCTGCAGTTTATTGTTAATAAGAGGGTAAGTGTGAATATTGTAGGGTTTTAACATGGTTAAAATTTTTTCAAAATTATTGTCAATGTATGGTATACCAATTTTGCAGAGTGGGTAGGTGTTTGTAGTGCTTCTGTTATGAGTACTATATTTGTGTCTTTTTAATCTGACCTTTATGTTTTTAATAATAAAGGTAAAAGGGTAATTATTTTTTATCGACAGGTTTTTCACCCTAGCAACATTTACACCGCGAAAACGTGTACTGGCAAGTAAGATCGCCTTATCAACCAAATTAAAAACAACATTTCTCTTATAGGTAACTTGATGACCAGAAAAATAATTTGAGATCCGTCCGGAAGAAGTAGGTTTTTCAAACTAGTCAAAATTAAAATAATTAGAATTTCTTATTATCGTCAAGTCTAAAAAGTTGAGTTTCTTGTCAATCTCCATTTCATATGTAAATTGTAGTTTGGGATGATATGAATTAAAAATGTTTAAAATTTGGTCAATATGGTCAACATTAATAAAAAGTAATACATCATCCACGTAACGAAAATAAAAAGATGGAATAATATTATAGTTATTTTTTAAGATAGAGAGACAATCATTTTCCAGGTCGTCCATTACAAGGTCAGCAAACAAAGGTGAAATAGGAGAACCCATTGGCGTGCCAAAAATTTGTTTAAAAAAAATGTTGTCAAAAGTAAAAAGAGTATTATTGAACAAAAATTCTGTACATTGTCGAATTACATTGACCGGGATTCGACATTTATTCATTATGGTCACAATACGTCGATCGATGCTCCGTAGTACCAACTCTAGAGGAATATTAGTAAATAGGGAGCTGACATCTAAAGACATTAGTCTATAATTAGTAGTGGGTTTTATATTTTTTAGTTTGTTTTTTAATTCAAAGCTATTATTAATGTGTGATATTGGACGATGAACTCAAGGAGTCAGTCAACGTTCCACGGCACGCCAATGGGTTCTCCTATTTCACCTTTGTTTGCTGACCTTGTAATGGACGACCTGGAAAATGATTATCTCTCCATCTTGAAAAATAACTATAATATTATTCCATCTTTTTATTTTCGTTACGTGGATGATGTATTACTTTTTATTAATGTTGACCATATTGACCAAATTTTAAACATTTTTAATTCATATCATCCCAAACTACAATTTACATATGAAATGGAGATTGACAAGAAACTCAACTTTTTAGACTTGACGATAATAAGAAATTCTAATTATTTTAATTTTGACTAGTTTGAAAAACCTACTTCTTCCGGACGAATCTCAAATTATTTTTCTGGTCATCCAGTTACCTATAAGAGAAATGTTGTTTTTAATTTGGTTAATAAGGCGATCTTACTCGCCAGTACACGTTTTCGCGGTGTAAATATTGCTAGGGTGAAAAACCTGTTGATAAAAAACAATTACCCTTTTAACTTTATTAATAAAAACATAAAGGTCAGATTAAAAAGACACAAATATATTAATCATAACAGAAGCACTACAAACACCTACCCTCTCTGCTAAATTGGCATACCATACATTGACAATAATTTTGAAAAAATTTTAACCATGTTAAAACCCTACAATATTCACACTTACCCTCTTATTAAAAATAAACTGCAGCATATCGTCCGCTTAGGAAAAGAAACAACGAATAAACATAAACAGACAAATGAAGTATATAAGTTTCATTGTAAAAATTGTCCTGCGTCACATGTGGTTGAAACAAAGCGAGCGGCGGAGGTCCACATTAGTGAACATATGAAAAGTAAAAACTCTGATTCCGTTGTTTGTGCACACCAAATTAATTTTGACCATGAATTCGATTGGGATAACCTTAAAATCCTTGACAAAGAATCCAATGACAAAAAAAGAATTATTTCCGAAATGCTTTATATAAAACTCGACAAACACAACATCAATAGAAAGGAGGATGTGCTTTCCTTTAATAGAGCATACCTTCCTTTACTACGAAAGTTTAAATGTCCCGATCAAGTTCATCGCCCTTTGCCGTCTACCTTTGCGGCTCCGCCTATATAAGCGCTGGCTTGTTGTTGTAATTTATTGTCAGTCGATAGCACGACCGGTGACGAGTAAGTCAACCAAACTTACGAATTCTCGCGTACCTGCAGTAACAATTTACATAAAAATTAATTTTTTTTTTGTGTTTGAGCCTTCCAGATCACTCATTGTGTGTTATTAATTTTAATTTTGTAGCCTGATGAGGCTGACGCATATTGTCAGCGAAACGTTGCGCATTAATAAATCAACGCAAGAAAATTTAAGTACACTTTACTTGTATTTATTTATTTTCTCACATTTCGCCCCCCAACGGATCTCTGATCACTTCGAATTTCTATTAGGTAAAGGTGTAGAGAAGGAAAATTAAAACGTCATCTATTAAATTAAGATATTCAATTTAATAGCAGTCCTCTCATAACCTTTGGCACGAGCTCTTTCCTGTATAACAAACGATATCGTTGCAGTCAACTGTAAAATATCTTGCAAGTGCAACCAACAACTAACCAACTATTTTAAAAGTAACTGAAGTTAAGAAGAAATCACAATTAATAGTAAAATCTTGAGTGAAAAGTTGTAGTTCTTGTTGTTCAACAAGATTTTATTGCACAACATAAAACTAAGCTCTTATTAGCTTTTTTCTTTAGAAACCATTAATTATATTGAGTTATTACACTTTGCAGTTACAAAATACTATTACGTTATCAAAATCAAATTTTATGGAAAATAATACAATAATGTGAGTTATATTAACTAACTGTTGTCTTACAACAGCGTTCCACACAGAATGCATTTGCCATCTTACGACCGAGACATTCTCGCAGTAGGCAAATAAAATAAATTACAACGATGTTTGACGAAATATGAACTTAATAAGCAATGTGCGTACTACATAAGATGAAAATCAATACATATATATAGATGTACCATAGATCAGTCATCAGTATGCCGTTAGATATATTATCGATTTTGTACTTTCTTAACTTGATAAAACTTGATTTTACAACTTCGAAGAATCAATAAACTTTAAAAGAAATCGTAGTGCCAATAAAAGCAAACAATGCTTTAGGGCTTAGAGCCAGTTCTAAACAAACAAGAATAAATTATCTGTCGTTATCTGTTAGTAGAACTAATCTGCAAGTTCAGCCATTTACTTAGGAGTTTTAACAGTTTCATAGCTAATGCAGTATTTAGAGCATACACATGCTCTTCCAGCATAAGTGGTCTTCCATTACATATTGTGCCCCATACAGCTTGACCTAGCAGAGCACATCACGCAAGCTACGATCCTCTCTTTCACACAACCTGCAATTTGGCGAGGCATTTTACGTTATTTCTTAACTAGCACTTGCATGGCTCTCAAATATCGTTAGAGAAATAGACTAAGGGCCATAACTGTACGTCACTTATTAACTCTACCAAATGTACCAAGCACCTACCATATTTTGACTCGACGTAACGATACTAGCTGCCTTATTGAAGGCTTTGTTGGTCATCCAGGCACGAAAAAGGTGTGGGCTCACATACACAACAATGATACCACCAGAAAGCTCTGATATTATCAACTGCGTGGTCAGCCCTTTTGCTGCTTTGCTCAGCTATGCATACGGCGAGGGTCAGCCAGCACGGCGAAGTGTTGGCAAGGGCCCTACTTTCAGCCATAAAACACGACAGAGATAGCCTCTGATGGCAGATGGTGGTCATTGTCGTTATGTGTGTGTATTCGTGCCATGCGCCTATATGTATGTCTTATAGCCAGCGTCGGAAACTTAGCATTCGGTGTCTAGAAGGCTTACGTGTAAGTAGTAGCAAGCCCGTTGCAGCAGGGGCGGGGTCATTAGGACATACGAGGGAGCCAAGCAATTCTCTGCGGAGACTTATAGTGCAGGTGACTCTTTTTTCGTAAAAGCCATGTACAGCAATAGTATATACTTACTAGACCCTCCATGAAGACCACACGTTTTGGGTAAGCTTGTGACATCAAGTTGCTGTGTCACGACTAACATGCATACAGACGTCTCAACAGCCAGATGGACAAGATAATTAATAGGTAGATAAAAGAAAAAGAAGAGAAGATCTATGAGTATTAAGATGTACTCTATTATTTATAATGCTTCTGTTGCTGCGATACATCGTATGAACTTAAAAAGTATATATCTTTCTCTATTATGTAGTTGTTGAGATAGGACTCCCCCTTTGCACCCACTGCCAGACCCAGAAATCAGAGAATATTCATTGATTTCTTTCTGAACTTTACCAAATTTAATTATACCTACAACTCCACTAAGTTTCATCTAGCTTCTGTACAACTGTAGGTACTACGAACGGCTACCTTAATGAAAAGTAAAGGAAAATTCTATGGATTTGACCATTATTTAAACTCAGTAATAGTTTTTGTTATTTTTTTGTGGTCCCCCACGATGCATTGCACTACCAATAACCGCAATCAAAGACCTCCAGCCTACCCACTACTATCCTTCCCAGAACTATATTTACAACCCTTGTCACCACTTCATCAGTCCTGCAAAATTAGAAAGAATTTGTTACACTCGTATCTTATTTTAGACCAAAAAAATTTTTGTCAATTTAAGCCCCCCACTTAACTTCATGTGTTAAAGACTACTGTTGTTCCTTCTTTGCATATAACTATCTATTGGTTTTACATAAACCAGGAGACGAAGAGATTCATTTTATACTTATTAAGGAAAACCTAGACCTTATAAACAGTAAATATAGTTATTACTGTGTATTAATTTTGATAAAATTTTAATCTGTTGTTCGTTCAGCTATTATTGTTTTCATTCTCTTTTTCATATGTTACATTTTTAATTATCACGTGCAATAGTATGACATGATATAATCATACATACTTATTGAAATTCTAGGGGTAAAAAAACAATACAAATCGTGGTAGTCATCGTCAGTCAACCTACAAAACAACGAGGAGACGGAACACCCCAATTCCTGATTTTAAGAAAAAAAACAAGAATTAACTAACACAGTAATCTGGTAACTAGATATGATAATTTTTGTAAGTAACAATAGTTCATTCAAACTGCTGTACACTTGCTCATTATTTTCTTTCTTTCTAAAAAAACGCGTTAATCTTTCAGATATTTTAATATTTCATAAGCCAATCAATCGTTTGAGTCTAGATTTAATATGTAAAAAGATCTACAAAGAACCATCAACTCATTAATTTCTACTAAATATATTTTTACTGGTCTTTTTTTTTCTTATAACAGAAAGCGTTTAACAAAAATCTGCTTCTAACGTAATTCATTTTTTACTAAAACGTACATGTGTACTGCATAGATCGCGCAAGTCCTGTGTACTATCTTTAAACCTTTTTTCATAAAATCAAAAAACTCCATCGCACACTATTAAATCGACTTAACTTATTTTTTTTAGATTTAAATTTACAAACTTTTTTTATTTATTTATGTTATTTACATCCAAAAGTAATCAACAGTTTCTATGACTAGTAATTTTTTTCGAAGGTAGTACTAACACAATGTTAGTTCAGGCCATTAACTAAGTATTTTTTTTTTTTTTCAATTTACAATGTTAAATAAATGTCTTGTCCAAAATTACTTTTTCTGATATTGCAGAACTATCTACTGAATAAGTTTTATGTTGGTTTCTACATCAAAAAAAGAAAATATTGTTGAGTTTATTCTCTAGCAGAGAATACATCTAATTAAACATGTGTTGAAAAATTGCAATTTTCTTAGTGCTGCCACTGCCCAGTAAGTCAACCTTATTTAGTGCAGGTAAATTAAATTATGTACATGATTCATGTAACACTTCTAAAATTTCATAAATGTGTAGAAGAGCACGGTTTTCTTCATTATAAACAAAATCTTTAAAAAAACAATTTTTATTTAAATTTTTCATTTTTAATTTTAATTGTATCGCCTTCTATATTTTCTGAAATAAAAAATACCATCTAAAAAGTGCCTTGATTGCTAAGGAAGCATTAAAGAACTGACTTCTTAAAAAGTACAATCGGTTTAAGAATCATGTTTAGTTAAACTCTTGGCAACTGTAGTATCTTTATATGTTAAAAATTTAATCTCAAATATATTTAAACCTTCAAACGAGGTTAGGGTTTCGAGTTTTTTTGTTTAATATTAATTTTAAAAATAATCTTTTATCATCTTTAAGTGATACTGAGTACAATCTACCTAGTGCAGTATTTTTTATTGACGAACGTCTCTATGCTTACCATATCTTTGTTGTCGTTTGGATTGTATTTTCTAAGAAAGTTAATGTGTGTTAATTTTCGAAATGTGCGTTGAGATTCTTAAATTTGTGAGTGCTACAACAGCTGATTTGATTAAATACAAAACGTCGCTACATAAACATAATAGTAAACTAAATATTTAGCTTTTAATCATCACATATTGCACTTATGACTTGATATTTCATTGATGCTACTAGAGCGTTTTGATGCAAAAACAACGATTAAGAAAACTGTTAATTAGGAGAACAGAGTTTGAAAGGCTTAACTTTGACCAGGCGTAATCTTATAATCTTAAATTTCAGCTAAAAAGGGGTTGATGTGCAGAGTACGAGAGGCAAAGCCCTATTAGTAAAAGTTTATACTTGAAAAGTAAGATGATGTACAAGCATGTAAGATAAGCAGAACATATACGTTAGGCCTGCATGTACACATCTCCTTTTATTATTTAGCTCATTGCATAAAGAATATCACACAACCTCCACAGGCCCTACAGACTTCTTACCACCCTTTACAAACCCTAACCAAGTCTCACAAAATGAGAAAAAATTAAGTATTTTTTATTGTTATTTTAACATTTATCATTTTTGGCCAAGGCCTCTCACGAATCCTCATTTAACTTTTTTGGAACTGCACTACCTTCCTCTCATCTATCTACATACTTATTTGCATCAATTCATCACACTATTCTGAAAAAACATAACATAGTGATTTTCAGTTGTGCATTATCATACAAACTCTAATAAATAAGATATTTACTGGAATATAAAATTTTTTGTATTTCCAATTCGGTCTGCTATAGGTAAAATAAAGTATTAACATGATGTATTTTCTGATTCCAAGAACTAGTAAATTGTTAGTGTGCATGTGAAAGAGAATATTTATCTTCATAAAGAAGACATAAATGAAATTCCTTGTTTGAAACTATCATTAATTTAGAAATTATTTAAAATAATTCTTTCGTCAATTGTATAACTAATTAAGGACATTTCTACTTATGTACTCAAAAATTTGTTTAATATTTCTTTTTCGATTGAAACTCATTATAAATAAACTAAATATATAATCATCGTTATAACTTTGCTATAGAGTAATTGGCACTTTAAGCGCTATACACTACTGTACGTATACAGTAGTAGGTCTTTAACCCCTTTGCACTCCATGCACCACCCCCGATGCGTAATGATAAATTTTAGAATAAATTGTTGTTTTCTGTTTTTCAATCGTCAATTCTAGTCAGCAATATACTTATAGAAATGTTTAATTCACTCATGAGTTAATAATGAACGAATAACACCATTCAAAGTTAGTGCTGAAAATACGCTCACAACATAAACTATTTATTTATAAAGGACAAGTTTACGCAGTTAACTCTATTGGGTTACTAAAGATTATTATGACTTTTTTTGAATCTGTTGACGGACTCTGATACTCTACTAAGTAGCATTCAGTACCATGAGCAGATAGTAGGAAATACAACTCGACCTTCTTTTATAGTAATAATTTACAGTTTTAAATCAAATTAGTAAAACTATACATAATTACACTAACCAGCACATTCCAAGATAAACAAGATTTCATTACCAAAGAAAGGGTTAAGCTCATAGAAATAAAAATAAAAAAGTAATTTTTAATCAAAGTGGAAAATACAGACAAGTTAAAAGATCAAGTATCATAAAATGATTTACATGAACATATCACAACATTTTTTAAAACTTTTTACCTTATTATAACTTGAGGGTCAGAGCATAAGCACGCGATTAGTAAGAGCTAATTTAAGAGTATGGATGAAAAACTCCAAAAAGTCAGGTGTTGGTTTGATGAGGTTGGTGTTAAGACAAACGAAACGTTGCTCAAACCAACACCTGACTTTTTGGAGTTTTTCATTCATACTCCTAAAATAGCTCTTACTGATCGCGTGCTTATGCACTGACCCTCAAGTTATCTTGGAAACAACTGAGAGCAGAACGACATGTTCAACAAACGACATTACTTTATACCTTAGTTGTTCTTTACTTTAAAAGTTCACTAAATGTTAATCGTGAACTTTTAATATAAGAACTGATTTTTGTATGGCAAATTATGTAGATATATTATGTCAAAAACATTTCTTTAGCATAAACTGCGCTAAAAATGAGAAAAAAATTTCGCAACCAGTTGACAAAAAAAAGTCCAGTCGCTCAGATTTGATACAAGCTAGATTTAACAACTACTTGCTCTTATTTGTATTAATTTTATACTTTCACTTTTGTTCTTATACTTTTTTTTAAGATACGCTTTTATAGATTTGTTACAGTGATAAAATACGCAATTTGAACTCTTATTTTTGTGAACTGTAATTATTAGTTTTGTCATTGCTTCTTAATTGTTTGAAATACATTTATTTGCTTCGTTTATTTAATTACATCTTTTTTTAAATTACTTTGTTAGTATTTACAGTCTGTTTATTTAACTCTTTGACCAATGTTTTTTTTTTTCAATTTATATTTGTACATAGCATCCCCAGTAAATAGAGTTGTTCCTTATCAATGATTATTTCGTTTTAGGCCATTTTTTCTATTACAGATTTGTATATGTTTGAAAGTCCACCTGTTCATACACTAGTGTTATATTTTCATCTTTGTACCTTTATTTTTAACTTTTTCCCGTATTCTCATCTATAATGCTCTCGATTAGGTATTGTCTTTAAACACAACAAATGATTGTATGTGCGACTGTTTTGGAGTAGGAGTAGAAGATAAAAGATTGCATAATTAAAGGAAATACATCTAAGTTCTTTTCTTTGATTATCTTATTACCTTATTTTTATTAATTAAATTTCATTGTTTTTCATTTAATTAATTTAATAAGAAGAAATTGAAACAATCACTCATTAGGCTTAAAAACAAGTGAGTATGTTTACGGGGTGTGAGGGAGTATGGTATTTTCGCAATAGGCACTAAGAGACTACTGCTTAGCTTTACTAGATTTTCTTTACAATGGTAAATTTTTATATGTATGTAGAAATACTAAACGCTTCGCGCGCCAGTACGCAAGTACCAATGAGAAAACTGGAACATTAGTTTTAATGCAACCAAAAAAGCTTAATAATTCGTATTTTTTTTGGCTTGGTACTATTTATCTACTTATTATGTTTTATTCTACTCTTCTACTTAAAACATTGAATTATATAGATAGAAATAAAAATTATATAACAGAACTACGTTATATTAATAAAAATGCATTATTATTGGTGGTTTCATGACTAATTATTACAAACATATAAATAATTAGACTCTAACTATTAGTTATACTACAAATAACACCCAGGATGTAAGAGAAAAGTTGTTGTCATAAAAATATAAAAACCATTTTTTAAAGTACTTCATACAAAAGAGTAGTATCAACGCACATTTATATAAACAGTGTTTGTATTTTGTTCCATGGTATACCATTTTCCAAAAGTGACAAGCTTGTTTCCATAAAAAATGGATTCCATTTGAAAAAAAATATAGAAAAATGACAAAACACCTAAATACGAACACGAAGTACAATACATTTTCAAATTTTGTGATTCATTATCGCCTGGTGTTTACAGGAATTCCATCACCATTTTAAAAAACTAAACAATTGCATTCTGGTTAAAATTCATAGTAAAATACGACTCAACGAATCCACAGTTCAAATACTGGGGCATGTTGCTTGGTGAAATGAATAGAATCCGATTAAAAATTTTTTTCTCTAACTTTTTTGTGAAAGTTTGAATTGTGTGCTGAAAGTTGTAGTTTTTATAGGACAATTTCGCTTCACGTGTCATAAAAACTAAAAATATACAAGTGAAATAATCTACTTTTTAACGAAATCTCGAAAGTCAACGGCTCTTTAGCGAAGATAAAGATAAAAGGTGTTGAAAGTCCGAGCTATAGGTTAATACTACTTAAGAGGTAAAAAGGTAAAAAACAAATTCTCCTAACAACTGATGACTAAGATTGGTGGTTGCAAAACTTCTGTAAGAGCTATAGAAGCAGAAATATGAGTAAAAAAATAAGTATCAATTACAATTTTTCAAAAATTGTTACATAAATAAAAAAAGGCAACTTTTAATTTGGACTAAATTGTTTTTTTTTTTATATTTCTAAGAAAACAATCAACTTTTCAACTACCAAAAGATATAAGATTAAATCGAATTGTTGTTTCTCTGAACCAAGGTGATAGAGCCATCGTTAAACAAATAAGTGTGAGAATGTATGTTAGAAATTCGAATACAAATTAAATATTAAAAAGATTAAAAAAATTATGGAAAAAAAAGAAAGCTACCTCTCATTGCACTATAGTAGAACTCTGTGAGGTGACTTGTTGCTCTTTTGAAAACGAAAGAGCGATGGTTGTATTCTTTCTATTATTACGTACGAAAAAATAACTTTCATACACACACACACGATCACGCACACGCATATATATATATATATATATATATATATATATATATATATATATATACATATATATATATATATATTTAAAGGTACTATAATTTTTCAGTTTGCTTTTGTAAGTTAAGAAAATAAAACATCTTTGTAAAGTACATTAAAAGTCAAATCAGAAGTAGTAAAAATTTAATAAATACCTTTTCATAAATTTATCAGACAATTTTTTGCCTCGTTTTAAATCGCAAAGACTATCCAAGGAGATAAAATTTAAAAAAGATTTTTAATCGTTTCATAGACCATATAGTGTTAACAAAAAAAAGGTCCAGCAGGTTCTTTTTTACTTTACTTTAACATTCCAATATGAAATTCTAATTAGGACTAATATTGAGTACTGATAAAAATATTCAAAGGAGTCATGAAAATAAAAAAATCGTGGTTATACGCTCTGGTAGTAGCAACACTCTCTGATCGTAAATCACAATTTTCAAAATTATATGTGAACAAACAGATAAAAATTTTTATTCAGATGGCCCAGGATGTTAGGTGAAACATTTCTGTACAAAACAATATTTTATTATTCCATTTCTTGTAGAAAATAAGATTTTATCTATGACATGGACTGGTATAACATCAATATTCCTTTTAAATGAAAAGACCAGTCATAGAACATTTTGTTTACCATTTAAACTTAAACAATGTAGGAAGTTCATTTTTGGACTTGGAGTCAGAAAAAAAAATTGAAAGAAGTAGATTTAATTATGTGGAACGAGGTTTCTATGATCCCAAAAACAGTCTTAGAAATAGTTGTATAAACATAAGGTTATTGATGTGATACAAATATCTATTTTGGTAATAAACAAATTGTCTTGAAAGACAATTTCAGAAAGATTCTTTCAGTTTCAAGAAATAGTAATAGAAGCATGATTATACAAGAAAGTATTAAATCATCATACTTTTAGTCGTTGTTTCGTATTCTAAGACTTGATATCAATATTCGTTCAATTGACAAAACATTTTCAAAATTATTATTGGATATTGAAGAAAAAAAAATTGAATCATTTCAAATACCAAATAAACAGAAAACAACTGATGTTTATTCCAATATTTTTGGTAAAGATATTAACTTTCTAATAAAAAGCGTTATACTTATGTCTCTTAACCAAGGTAATTACTTTTTCCTATCTTAAAAAAACGATGGGTCACGTGATAAAGCCTCTTTATTCGTCTTGTGATTGACTGAGACTGATAAAGCGCGGGTAGATTTGGAAATGAGATTTTAAAAAATCAGTGAAAAGTCGTTTAAATTTGTAAGCTAATAAAGATTACAATATTACGTGTTACGACAAAGATATAATTATTGTATTTTTCGTTAAAAACACATAAAATAAATAATTGATTACATTTTGCGGGTTGAAGTGTGAAGCGCGCAGGGGGTGCATTCCCCTAGTGAATAGTAAAATTCTAAACCATGTAAAAAGAGAAATGAAAACATATTACAGCATGCTGCTTATAAGGGTGTTGATAAAGCTAACAATAATGACTATGTAGATTTTTCCATTAAATTTCTACACAATGTGAGCTCAATTTAAAAATTAAAGCAATTTTTATATTGATACGAAATTCGAGTATAGGTAATGGCTTATTAAACGGTGCAAGATTACAAATTACAAAATTACTTGAAAACAATATTAAAGCAAAATTTATAACCGGAGAAAAAATTAAAAAGAGAGTTTTTATACCAAAAATAACTCTCAATACAGGAAAATCATCATCATTAAACTTTCTTAAGACCTCAATAATATAGAGAATGCCTTTTTAGAATTCGGATCAGATGAAAAAATATTAGGAGAAGTTGATTTAATTATTTGAGATGAGGCTTCAGGAAAAAGTAAGAAATGTCAATTTCACGGTAAAAACGGTCGAATTTTAGCTTATTTCTGGGGGGGCTGTGGGAAGGCTGTGAAAGGGCGGCGGGGGGATACGTAGAATGCTTCACACAAATAATTATATAATATAGGCAGATATACATATCTTTCTATATAACACAGTTATTTTAAGTGAATTCAGGCTCCAACCTCCCTCCATCCCCAAGTATCACCACAATTTAAACCGTTTATGGTCAAGGCCTTTCCACGAAGTAAATTTAGTTATTTCGGGGTCGGTTTCATTGTTCAGAGGTAAATTATTTTTCCTACATTATATAGTTATTCCAAGAGGATTCAGCCTCAAACCCCCCCTATCCTCTTTTAATTCCCCACCCATCCCTCACAATTTATACCGTTTTGTGATCAAGGATTATTAAAATTTATTCGGTTATCTTGGGGTTGGTTTAATTCTTGAAGGGTGAATTGCATCTGCGGTTAAACCATCGGTCCAGATGGGTTTTAAGGACCTAAGGTTGTTTAGAAGAAAGTCATGAGTAATAAGAAAAATTTGAATTTAACAGTAGAGATGGTCAAGTGTTGAGGCCATGTCTCTGTTAAATTTTAAGTCTATTAGGAAATTATCAACGTAGTAAAAAAAACGTAATGCTTAACTTTAACTGCTCAACTACAGTGTAAATGGAGAGAGTTAGTTGTACTTGCAATTAACTAGCAATAGCTCTTTTTGTTACATTAAACGTCTTTTTAAAAAACAGCCACACATTCTTAAAAATAAGTAATAAAGATATGATGGTAACATCAAAACAGATTTTGTTTCATGTTGATTTCAAACATATTTATAAAATAAGAAAATTTTTAAGATTTTTGGATAGCTTACAGGGCGAAAAAATATCTACATTGCCCAATGTATCAGCATAGGGGAATCTCCTTTCACTCTCGACCATTCCCACCTAACCTCTAAACCTTACTTCTTAACGGTTCAGAAAATGATAGCGTTTTGTTGAGTAGCTGTTTTGATTGCGCCAATCAATTCAAGTGTTATACAAGAGACTTCGATATATTTTTAAGGAGACTTAAACTTGTATAATTGTAAAATTTTTTTTAAGAATAATATCCTGTAATAATGAAGAAAAATAAGCTATTCGTGTACCAAAATAAAAATTTATTTCGAAAAAGTTGTACATTATGAGTTTCTCAATCGTGAATATTTATGTTTTTTTTTATGTTTATTTTACTTTTACTGTGAATTTTCATACGTCTATTCAAATGTATTGATCTCTTGAATTTTTTGTTACAATATATGCATGTACTTTTTTTCTAAACTGTGTCCCTTTCAAAGTCTAACAAAATTTTGTTCTAAAGTAAATACAATTTTACAAGTATCACGGAAGTATAATAATTTTCGATGTGTCTTGTTCTGTTCTATTAACTTTTCAGGTGTCTTGTTCTGTTCCATTAACTTCTTTTTAAACTAATTTTGTTTTGCATACATTGCAGATGAATAAATCTTTTAAACCAAAAGATAATTTTTCATTACAAGTTATATTTAAATAATTGTGTGAGTTAAATGTTATATTTCTGCCTTCACTGCATTGTGTGACGTAAAATAAGTGATAAATTAAATTGTTTAATTGATGATATTAACTCAATGTAATTTTTTTTTTCATCAAATTTTATTACATTCCTCAAGAACCTGGAAAAAATTTGTGTACGTATGAAAAACAGATAATTACTTAATTTCTGAATTTTTTATTTTTCAAAATAAAATTTACAAAATTCGCAAACTTATAAATTACATGATTTCTTGAGGTTTAGTGCATAAGCATACGATCAGTAAGAGCTAATTTAGGAGTAAGAATAAAAACTACAAAGTCAGGTGTTAGTTTGAGCAACGTTTCGTTGGTCTTAACGCCAACCTCATCAGGCTCACTTTATTACCAGAAAAAACACAACAAATTTTATAAATTACATTGCAGGGCCAATATTTACAAATATCTACATTTATGCAAAATTAATTATAAGTAAGTAGTCACGAATAAAATAGTAATATAAATAATTTAAAAATTGAACAATTACTCACGTCTATATCGTTAAGACGATCGTTACAGACTGTTGGGCGCCTCGAACGAATAACGTAAGTGTCAGACATGTATGTATTTACGCATATTCATATAAACAGTAAATGTACGCTTATTACGAATATAGATAACAGCAATACATAACAACATTGTATTATTTAGAAAGATTACTTATAAAATCTTTATATATGTTATTGAGAAGTAAGGTATCTTCTTTCTTATTAATAGTGTGTTTAGTAAAGTGTATGTATAGCATTTCAGATATTAATCTTTTTTGTCTATTAGGTTCACGGTCTAGAATCTTTGTTTGAGAAAAATTAAAATTATGGTTGAATTATTTCATGTGTGAAGCGACAACAAGTTCATCTTTCTTGGTACTTTTATGTTCATTCAGGCGTTTTTTCAATGCTCTCTTTGTTTCACCTACATATGATGCAGAGCAAGAATCACATGCAAAATGATACACAACATTGGTTTGATCGAGCTTATCAATCTTGTCTTTTCCAAGAATGATAACACTGTCCAATTTATTTTGAATAATAGGGTAAATTTGTATATTTAATTTTTTCAAAATTTTTGAACAAAATTTAAAGAATAATGGGTTATATGGAATAGAAATTTTTATTTTATCACGTAGGTTGTCATTTAGTAGGTTGTTATTATCATTATTAGTATTTTCTATTTGGTAAAGTCTTTTCTTGATATATTTTTGTATGAAAAGTTCAGTATAATCATTATCACGTAAAATTTCTTTTTGCCATGAGAATATTCTTCCTGTGGTATAACTTATCAGACAAAAGAATAGCTCGATCAACCAAACTGTATACTGCATTGACTTTTGAAGATCGGGGGTGGTTAGAAATGAAATTAATTAATCTGTTCGATGAAATTGGCTTGAGGTACCAATCCGTGATTATTTTTAAGTTTTTATGTGTAATTGTTATGTCTAAGAAATTTATACAATTGTTTTTCTCTACTTCACAGGTGAATTTTAAGTGATTATCCTGTTTGTTAAAAATCTGTAAAAATAATTGTGCCTGATCTTTATGTACACATATGAGAGTGTCGTCGACGTATCTTTTATATACGAAGGGAACGCAATTATGATTTTCTTTTAACACGCGTAGGGCTTCCGTCTCAAGATCTTCTAAAACTAAGTCAACGAATAGTGGAGAAAGAGGAGAGCCCATAGGGCTACCAAAAATCTTGTTTATAAAATTTTTTATGAAAGGTGAAGTAAACATTATTGAACAAAAATTTTGTGCATTCTATAATTTCATGAAAAGGAATTTTTGATATGCTTATAAATTACAGATAACATTATAAAATGCAGAACTTTCATTGATGGATCGAAAATTGTTCACTCTTAAAATTTTTTTGAAACATTTCTTATTGTGGATAGATGAGTATCTAAATTTTTTTGAATTATTGAGAAATTTCGGACCAAACTATATTTTGTATTTCTAATTTAGTTTCAGCTTCAATTTGGATGAAAATGTTACTTGGATTTTTACATCTCAAAAGGGCAACATTCAACTGTTCATGAGAAAATAAAGGTTTTTTAACATATAGTCCTACAGAAACAAAACTTAGACCTTGAGATTTCTTAATAGTCATTAAGAAAGTTAATACAAAAGAAAATCATTTCTGTACAAAATAAAGGAAAGTGATGATAGACTACTTGTACTTAATGTTATTTTCAGTACAAAAACTTGACATCCTTTTTTGTCACCTATAATTATTTCTGCTTCTATGTTATATTTAAATAATTTTGTTATTTTTAACCTTTAACCATTACAAAGGCCATCGAAAATACTTAAATTTCTTATTAACACAACTATAGCATGAATTTTTTAATTTAATTTGTGGGGTGAAAGTCTTTCTCAAATATTATTTAAAAATTCCATTGGAAAGTTTATGTACATGTTATCGTCTGTTTTATCAACTCCCTTATGAGTAGCATAGTCTATGCTATAATAAACTATTTTTCCTCCTTCCATGTTTCCTAAAATTTTATTGTTAAACAAATAAGGTATTCATTATGGGACGTTGATATTACATTATTTATTGAAGAACTGTCAACATTACTGAAAGTTTTCAGTCATACATTGTTTGTTTCACATTGTTCAGGTATTTTTAAACAATCTATTTTTCCATTACCAATATACAATAAAAACGACAAAAATTGTTTGTCTATGGACCTAATATTTGTTTTCAAATGTAAAATTTAAAATATATTCGAAATTTTTGAGTATTTTACAGTCTCTTCTATTTTGTGTAGTTTATTATCATATTTAACTACAGGTAGAATTTGACGGGAATCACCTCCTAAAATTATTAACTTGTTTCCAAACGGTGTGTTTGCATTACACAAATCTCTTAGAGTTCTGTCTACTATTTTTTAGGCTTTTTTTGGGATTATAGAAGTTTCATCCTAAATTATGACATCAACTTCACGTAATTTTTTTTATCGGATTCTAATTTCAAAAAAGCACTTTCAATTAAATTTAAATCCAATGGTAATCTAAAAGTTATGTGGCTCGTCATTCCTTTTGGTGATAAAATCGAAGCTATACCTTTTCAAGCCATCGATAAAATTTTTCTGTTTATTGAAATAAAATAATATATTGACGTTTTATAAAAAATGTTTTACCAGAACCCCCAGGACAGTCGATAAAAAAAACTTTGTTTTTAAATTTAGTAACTTTTTCAAAAATAAGTTTTTAATCATAATTTAACTTTAAAAATATTTCACGAAATTTTGCGTTGTAAATTTTGCTATCAATTGTCTCATTAACAGAATTTTCTTTTGTGTGTGAGATAGGTATTAATGATCTAAGATCCACGCAAGATTTCTCATTAGAACTAAAAATTTCAGTTAAATGTAAAAGAGCTGTATTTTCGTTATCTCTACAATCTTCAACGAAAAATTTTTGATATTTTAGCCAAATTGAATATTTCCTTGAAAATTTTCAGATATAATGAACCATGCAAAAAACTTGAGTAATTCAAATTGTAACATCACATTACTAGCTTCTTCAAAAATATTGTCAATATGTGAATTACTTTCTACTGATCCCATAGTAATAGCTACTTCTTCAAATGTATCACAAACAATATCATCAGAAGTTTTCAAATCGGAGAATGATGTTTTACCTCTAACTTAGTTTATTATTCATTTCAAGTAAAACCTTTCTCTGTCTTCTAGAGAAATAACATTTATTCTACTTATGATAATATTTGTTTTGAGAATATTTTCGTCTTTTCCATTTATTCACTTTATCATCGACCATGTAATATACTGGATGATTAACGTACTTTATAGATTTTGCGAAATTTTGTATTTTGTTTAAATCAAACCATGCCGTCAAAGGAGTTTTCCACTTACCAATTGATTCCTCTACCTTATTTTTTTCGAAAATTATTTTTTGTTTGTTTTGTAAATGAACTAAAAAATGGAATACTGAATGACTTCTCCCACAAAGAGGGAATTTTTGAAGTTTCCATGCTGCTTCCATGGGACTTAAGTAACGTCTATTAACGTATTGACTTATTTCATTTTTTATTTCAGGATTTTCAGATTGATTTTCTTTTTCTCATTTACAAAAAACCCTGTGACTAACATTGTAAATGTAATCAAAAATGTTTTAAATACTTAAGATAGAAACACAACATTCAAAATTTATGTGACAACAAAATTTTATTAATAAGTATTTATTATAAGCAACAACCATTGAATTTTTAATAGGATTTTTTATGTTCCTTTTTTTTGATTGTATAATTATGATCATCACTTGTATTGTCTTTTCTTTTATGTTTGGGATAACCATCTATTTCAAAGGTAGTTTTTGAACAAAGTTGTTTTGGAAAATTTTTTTTACAAATTTTTTTGTTTCAATCGAAACAATCAGTGTTTTTATTATAAGGTCCATAAAGCATGTGTTTTATAATCCATTTCTTTTATTTTTCATAGTCAGTTACAATTTCAGCTGATATGTGATTATCTACATCATCTGGTTTTGTTAATTTATTGTTTGGATGTAATGTAACTAGAATGTGGGCATGTGGTAATCCTCTCTTTTAAAATTCGATTGTATAAACGTATGCGAAAATTTATTTTTGAATAATATAAAATTGACTATATTTTAGATGTAATAAACGACCAGTTATGTTAGAAATGTCGTTGGAAGTTGTTTCTGTTGGCAATTTTTCAAAATTTCTTTAAATTCTTTTAATTTTGGGTTACACGTAACTGTGACAAATAAATCTGGTTATCCGAATTTTTTTATAATCGCCATAGCTTTTGGTAATGCTGCTACATAAACCTAGGACTGCCTATATGTGTCGAAACTAAAATGAAAAGATTGCCAACTTTTTTATCTTCGAAATTTTTTGAAACATGTGATGTGCTATTCATAACATGATCCAATTATCCTTGGTAATATTCTATTGTTACTGTTTTTTGATTATTTCAAAAAACTTCAAGTCTATACAAATAATATTGTGAAAGTGTTAATTTATCTTTTTCATTTCTTAAATTCGATTAAATTTTAAACTTCATCCTAAATCTTCGTATGAAAACAGTAAACGAAATATCATTGGATCTATGAAATGCAATAATTTATTTAAATATGTTTTAAGTGGAGAATCACCTGGTAAATTTTTTGGAGAAACAATAATCGTAATTGTCGATTATACCTGAATTTGAAACAATAATAGCACCAAATTCTGGTATTTATGGTTTTTCGTTTATATAACGTTGTTCGTCATTTTTTCGTATAAAACACTTTTATAACTTGGTAAATTTGAACGTTTAAGATTTGATGTAAATTTTTATGATTTTCTGCGAAAGGATTATCGTTTAATATTTTTGTTAAGCTTTGTATATGTTCTTCAACTGGATTTTTATCGATTTTAATATTTTTTCAATTGCAACTAAGTCATCATAAATGTATAATTGACTACTAAGTAGTTCTTGATCATACTGTGAAATACTGTTTGGAGTAATATGACAAAGCTGTCCTTAAATTTTTAAGTTATGAATAGTTTTTTTTTGCTGATGCACGAAGTTTGCATTAAACGTTGCGAAACAAAAAGGGTTTTTATAATATCTTATCAAATATCTAAAATTTGCGTCATACGTAAAGAGATTCGGCAAATCTTTATTAAAAGAACTTAAATACGGTAGAACTATGTTTCCATTTTTATAACAATGAAGTTTTGTACGCTCTTGCTTCCAAGAAGAAGCTAAACAATAAGGATATGTAACTTTCATTTCTCTAAAGTATGATTCACCTACATCAGAAGATGTTAATTTTTTGTTGTAATTAATATCGCACATACGATCCAATTTTGATATTATTGATCAGGTTACTTTTCGAAAAAAGATTTTAGAAGAAAAAAAAATGAAAAATGAGAAATTTTTATATTTTATCAATCAATTTCAAACTGGACTTGAAGGGTTGGCACGCGGAGCGCGCAGGGGAGCGGAGCCCGCTAGAATATATATCCTTTCTAGCAAGACTAGGACGCATATACTCAATGTCTAACCAGATCTGGGACTCTCCTGTATACCAGTAGGGGTCGCGACGAGCACACACCGAGAGGAAGAGGATAAGGTACGAAGGCCAACACCGATAATATTAGTGTAAGTATACCAGTGGTGTGTTACTACTACTAACTGGTACTTACTTAGACCTTCGGTGCTCGACGGCTTCAAGCGTGGTGACAACACTCTCCTAAGTAGTCGGGGCACTAGGGATAACGATGACGCTCCTCAGGCGAAGTACTTCGGTCGATCACTTGAGCCATGCTCAAGACACCTAAGGGCTCCAAAGACGATCTAGACCTACGTGACTATTTTGGATAGGCATAGACTCTGTACTAAAAATCCTTGGATGTGCTAATAATCTGTGATAGCTTGATTAAAAACTTATTGAAGATACCTACAGTGAACGGGAATACCTCATTAGATATGCCTACTGAGGACCTATAGAGGCAAAATAACGAGGTGTTGTGGAGGCCCTCTTTAGGTATCCTCAATAGCCTGTCTTATCCTTTCGAGATAATATATATATACAACACGTTAATGCATAAAGCATATTTTTATTACATTTTTGCACTGAAGAACTACAGTGAGTAAATTTTGTATATAAAAAAAAAAAAAAAAAAAAAAAACTGATAAAGTCAACAAAGAGGCTTGATTTATTATTTCATTGAAATACATTTAATTGCTTATTTATTTAAAAATTGATAAAACTAAGTACATAATGCAGTAATCAATATTTCATTTTACCTAAGCCATAATTATCACTCGCTTCCAGCTGCTCATTGTACCATTTTTGTAGCAACAATATTCATTATGTGTGCATGATGTATATACGAAAAAACACGCTTCACGTATGGTTAGATATATGGTTACTGAGGATACCTGAGAAGAGCTTCCACTAAACCTTGTTACTTTTCTTCCGTAGGTCCTCGGTAGGCTATTTAGGTATCCTAAAGAGGACCTCTCGACAACCTCAACAAGATTTCTAATCAAGAGTCTAATCCATTGTCAGTAAAATAAAATTTGTACCTGAACATTTAAATATCCTTATCTATAGTTTGGTTAAAATAAGAATTAAAATATAATTTCATTGTGTATTCAAGAAATTTTCTTAAAATAATAGAGATTTACCAAATAAATAAAAGAAATAAGTCTTCTTTACTTTTATACAAGAAAAAATTAATAAGGTAACAATCGAACAGAATCACTGTCTGTCAAGAAACGTGCATAAAGTATTAAATACTTATAATACGACAATCTGACCTTTGAAAACAAAAAAAAACGCGGTATTTCGAAAGGGGAGCAAAATTGGCGAAAAATGACAATTTTTACGGGCCTCTTGAAGGAGAACTACATAATCGAGGTGCAATAGTAAAAAGGGATTGGACTATGCACAAACATAATCTTAATTATTTTCTTTTTCGACTGTATCTTAAAAAGAACAAGTAAGAAAACATTTTTTTATTCAGTATGGCATGTTTGTAAAATTAATACGAATGTTGACAAAATCTTTGAAGAATTTTGTTACAACATAACATCTTAAAGTTAAAAAAACAGTCGTATCTCAAAAGGGAAGCCAGATACGCCAAAAATAATCCTACGTATAGAAAATAATTATTGAGGAGCAAAAATATATGTTACACGGTTTCATTCAAACAATCGTAACAATTATAAAAATAAGTCATACCTCAAAGGCAAAGCTACATCCTACGTATCCTAGCTATCGATTAATTTACCCTCTAATTCTGTATCATGTATTATAAGAAGAATTGTCACGTAACCGAAATCTATATTTTTATTATTTATTTTAAGATTAGTAGAAATCAGTCATAAGCACGGGAAAATTTTAATATTAATTTATAAAAAATCATAGAAAACGAATTAAATGACAAATTACTACTTTACAATGGAAAATAACTATGTGTTAATAGTTTTCCTTAATCGCAATCAGATATCCAATGCACGAACAAAAAATTTTTAATGAAAAGAACTTTAGTCCCACGTAACTAGACAAAAGTACCTTTTTTGGGGGCACTACGGAAAAAACAATACAATTTTGTTTCGTTTTGCTGTTTGTTCTGCTTTACATGACCAACAATTCGTACATATATTAATACATATATTATAGCAAACCTAGAAGTACTTAAAATGCGTTTAACCTGCGTCACTTGTAACTAAAGTATATATTTTATGCTTTAATATGGGATTCTTGAAGACCTATTAAAAGTAGGTGCAATCTAATTTTCTCAGTTTCTGTTATACCGAGTTAAATAACATTTAAATTAGAAGTTTCACTTCTGCCAGGGATCCCGAGACTCACACCTAGTTTCTTGTTGTTATCATGTAGAAGTGTGTATGACGTGATATACGTACGTGTAATATTAAAATTTAATTTTATGGTAGAGTAATAACACCAGCGAAAATAATCCCCAATCAATCTTTTTGTGGAACCATGAAAATGTGCCATGTATAAAAAATGACATTCATTATATAATATATAAATTGAAAGTAGTCCATAAAAAAATATAACAACATAAAAAAAAGATAGCAATTACTTAGAATTTTGCCAGTAGAGTATAATAAAACTATTTAAAACATTATTAAAAAGTAGAACACTTTTTTAAAAAATTTTACATTACGTTACGTGTCACTTTGTTTTTCCACGTATGCACAAATTATAATATATTTATAAGAAATAAATATATATAAATATTTTAAATGTATAGGTGATTATACATATACACATGTATACATTTAGATAGGGCACTTCACTGTAGTGATGTAAAAAGCCAATCAGCCCTATGAACCACAAAGAGATAGAGTATCAAAAAAAGAGATATACTATCGAAAGTTTGATCTTTTAAGTTGTTTATAGTCATTGAAATAGCTGCAACTTACAAACATTGCTTTCGGTATGGAATAAATGATAATAACAGTGTATTCATAGTATTCATAGCAATTATGGTATAAAAACTATTTGTTCAGTTTTTTTACCAAATTTTATTTTTGCCTCAATATTAAATCTCAATATTAAATTTTAACAACTTCGTTATTTTTGACGTTGTACCATTACATAAACAATCCTATTTACTCAAATTTTTTATTAACATAACCACTGCTCTAATTTTTCAATTTAGTTCATAAGAAGGTAAGCCTTCCCCACTATTATTCAGTATTTGTATCTGAAAATTGGTAAAGATATTATCAAATTAGTAAACTCCCTTAAATGTCACTTTATCAATACTGTAATATGTCTATGTTTTAACTTTTATCTTATTTAAAACTTTATTATTGAAAAAATAATTAAGCATCTCCCTCTTGTTCTCTTTCAATGCCTTTTTTGCCCCCCACATCCCTCAGCCGTGCTTAGCGAACCGTCAATTTGTTCAACCGAGCGAACCGTCAAAAAGCAATTTCATCTGGATTATCTGTTGTTCGTACACGATCAATATTTACAGGTGTAGATAAATTAAACGATTGATAAAACGTATCTTACATTGAAAGAATTTGAGTTATGTGCAAAATAGCACAATTTTATTGATTGAAAACGAAATCTTCTGTAAATTAAGTTTCATATTTATTACAAATGTCTTTAAAAAATTTTCTAAAAGTAAGAAGCATGCGAAAAGTTATCTAAATTCATAAGGCACGTGATAGTAGTAGCTTCTTTAAATATATCGTCTGTTTGGGTGTTATATTTCATCAAAACCATTACTACAGCAACATCTTTATATGTGTTATGAACGATTCCATTATATATTTTCAAATCTTCTAATACTGTCATACCTTTAACTTTATTCAATATTCATTCCAAACAAAAACTTTCATTATCTTTGGAAAACAATGTTTAATCTTCCAATAGCAGTGTATATACGAGTAATGATTGATTTGGAAGGAGTTCCGAAATAAATCAAAGTCTTCTAGGAGGTTATCGCACAGGGCCCGCAGGGGGTGAAGCCGACTAGTATAAATATATTACTATATTATATAGTGATTTTGAAAGGACATTCCACACCACCACCTCCACCTAGCCTTAATCACTCCTCAGCTCCCCTCTAAATGAGGTAAAATTCTAACAGTTTCTACATTATTTTAATAGGTTGAATATTTTAAAAGCCCCTCTTCACCCCCTCCCCACTCACGACATGCTATCAGCCCCTTGCTCGATTTTTACATGCTCCCCTCAGCCCCTCCTACATTCCTCTTAGCACCCCGCATAATAAAGTAAAATTCTATCAGTTCTAAACTTATTTTAATTTTTGTTTAGCCTCCCCTCCAGTCCCTGCAAATTCTATAACCCAATAACAGTATAACCAAACACAACTTTTTTAGCCCCTTTCCACGCCCTCCAATTTTTTAACTTAATTACAGTATACCCCAATACAATTTTAAAGATCTTCTTCCTGCCACCCTTCAGCCGCATCTCTAAAGTAAAATTATATTGGTTTTTATGTTATTTATAGTTATATTACTTTTTGCATCTCCCCCTTCAGCTCTCTTTACAGTTTTAAAAAAGCTCTTAAGTCCCCTTACAATTTTTAATAAATTGTCTTAGAAACGCTCTAATATTTGTTCGAGCCCTTTTCAGCCATTGTTCACCACACTCTCAATGATTTATATATATGTATACATATTTTTTAGCACACTTCCATATTTCCACATTCATATCTGCAAAAGTGATTATTCTATTATAAGAATGTAATATTATGAGTAAATGTGCATGCATTGGTCCACGTTTTTGGAACTCTACTATGTGAACATGAGCTAATACATTACCAAGAATATTGTCACCCGTTATATCGTCTAAAATTGATTGTAAGTTTGTGTGGAGTAGCCAAATAGCTATATTTAGTATATAGTTTGACACTACTTTTTTTGGTAAGTTAGACAGAACCATTTTCAATTTTTTTTATTCAAAATTGCACGTAACTGTTATAAATAAATTTGGTCTAGTGCATTTCTTTATTATAGTCATAGCGTCTTGATAATGTTGTTGCATATAACGTGGTTCTCCAACATACGTTGATGGTAACGTATATATATATATATATGTACACATACACGTATGCAATTTTTTCTTTATTTTCAAAAAATTTTTTAATATACTTCAGGCGATATTTTTTACTGCATCTAATAAACCTTCATAACACTTAATTCCTAAGTTTTTTAAATTGTTTTCTAAATAGTTTAGCTGAATATTTTCAGTCATAAAATATGTATGTAAAAGAATATGTTGAGTTAATCTTCTGGCATAGAATAGAGGACTAAAATTCTTTATACTTAGTCTGTAGAATAATCTAGATAAAAAATATGGTGAGATTAGTTTTATCATTATTATGATAATAATAACAATAATAAAAATTCTCTTGATGGAAACATCGATTAACAAAAAGGGAGAGAGTTTATTTCAATGCATTTCTTTTGATGATTTTTTGTTACATCCTTAGGATAGACACACAGATTCAATTAAAGTTTTTTGGTAATCCTGAGTCCGAAACAATGATTGCTCCACTTTAGGCAGGTAATTATTTATTTTGGGTATGTTGTTTTTCACTTTTTTTTCAAAAAAACTATTTTATAATTAGGAATTTTTTTTACATCAGCAACTTGATTGGAAATGTTTATAGTTTTTAGCTATAGGGTTTTTGTTCATAATGAAAGTAAGGATTTCTATATGATTTTTAATGAGACTATTGTTTTTACTTGAATTCAATCGCTACTTGATACTCAGATACATCTGACATATATATAATTCACTATTCTTAGGTATTTTGCTCTTATCTTACTTAAGAGTATTAAAAAGAATGTAACAATTTCGTCTTTAAATTTTTATGTTATGATTAGATTTATTTTTTTGTTTTATCTTACAACTTATTAAATATGCAAAACTAAAAATTTTATTGTACTATTGGCTAAGTATTCTTGAAGTATTATCATAAAAAAGAAATTTTTTTAGTTTCTTGTCATATTGACTCAGAGGACTTCAACAAGTTTTGCCATAATAATAACAACTAAAGTGAAACTTTAATTTTTTTTATAATTGCATTTTGAAATATTACATAGTAAAAACACCAGAATCAATCTCACCAGAAAATAATATACTCAATTCTGAAGGACTAGAATAATTACCAAATAATATAAAGTTACTTGAATAGTCTAATGTAATTTTAATGTATGCCTGAAACATTGTCGAAAAACAATGAATTGCAGTGGCAAAAATTCTACTTTGTAATATAAGATAAAAATAACTATTACTGAATATTACATTTTCAAATTTATCATTTCCAAAAATGTAGTTTTTATAATATTTCCACTTATTGACAATGTGTCTTACGATAAATTATCTTACTCTCATGAGATAATAATCATAACCAAACAAAAAAATTGATAAATTTTTTAATAATTTATGTCCATCACTCAATTACTTTCTTAAGAAACTGACTTTTAAATTTTCTTATTTAATTGTAATTGTAGTTCAAAGTATCACTGCTTTTTCTCACGGTGCACCTGAACCAGCTACTAGTTCACCTAAAATGTGTCCAAAATCGGCTAACGCAGAAAGTTTATGTATCACCTGTAGATTAAAAATCTATGTAACTTGAAATCCTAGCTGATCGGATTCGTAAGTTATACCCATTTTTCAGTTTTGAATGCAGCCGACTCGCGAAAGGCAGAGACGATCACCTATATGAAGTATATAATCCAATTTTTAAGCTCTACTACATAAATATTTCTTAAAGTATGTTATATTTATTACTTTTTATAAATAAACAATGCTTTGAAAACTTTTTTTTTCAAAATTTGAAGGTGCTGTTCACAATTAATCACAGAATTGTGCCAACTTTGCGTTTTTTTTATCTGTGCAATGCTATCTTAACTATTCGAAGTTAAGCATAGTGACATCAATATAAATAGAAAAAAAAACACCTTCAGCGTGACCCAGGACCAACGACAAGGACGTAGTGGTTAAGTGGTCCCATGTTTTTCTTTTATTTTTTACTTTTTTTTAAATTTCTCATCATTTTTATCTTTTTTTTTTACTTTTTATTTTTTTATTATAATGGTTATCATTTAACGAAGAAATTCAAATACTTCTTTGCACTGACCAATTCCCTAGTCTATTATTATGATCTATGAATTGCAAACACTCTTCTATGTGTGAAAGAATGACATGTATTTTTAAAGTTTCAGAAAGCTTATCTATACTTTTGACAGCATTTTTTAACTCTTTAATATGAATATCAAGCGACGGTCCTACTTTACCAGAAGTAAAGCTACAGTTAACTACTTTATTCATCGCTTTATACGCTGCTATGTATGGCTGTACTTTATACAAGCCTACTTTCTTGTAAATTTCTTTATTGTTGAGCAAATCAGCATTTTTTAGTAACGTTCGGCATGCATTTCCTTCAAAGGCATCTCCATGATAATTCTTAGATACAAGGTTTAATTTTCTTGGCCACAACAATGCTTTTTCTTTAATTAGTAAGGGAACTAAACCTTTCCAACATAAGTGATTGACAAAGCCTTGAAGTACATGCAGTTCAGGAATAATACATTTTTCTAGTGCGTAGATTTCATCGCTTTCGCTGAAAAGAGGCAAATTTATTGTACTGTGACAATCTTTACTAAATTTTTATTTCGTCCTGCAAGACAGTACTTTTCAAAATCTGCTCGTAAATCTCCATAAGTTTTTGGTTTTGAATGATCTTCTTTTTCAGCTTGATTAGTGCTTGTAGTATTACTATTATCTGAATCGCCTCTTAAATCGTGTAGGGAAATGAAACAGTATGGACAAGGATACGCCGATGTAGCAGTTTGTTGTCCGTTTACAATCAACAATAGTTTGAAGTCTGAAACAAACTTGAAAGGGATGTTATTCAGATTAGTTAAATCAAATAAAGTTTTTATATTATCGTACGTCTCCTTTATGTCAGGGAAAACACACAAAATAATTAGAAAATCGGCACTAGTTAGTTTACTTTTCTTGCTTAATGTTCTACCTTCTGAATACAGTTTTCTCTTCTTCGGTTCATTGTTCTCTGAAACGTACTGGTAATTTGGATCATTATAAGTCTGTTGCTCAGTGATCTCTTCTTCATCAACGAGAGAATAGTTTTCAGGGAGAACAGTCAAGCTGATTTTAAAAAAGCCTTGACCACCATCAGCCATAACTTTTATCGTGATATTGCCTTCTACATCTCTTTTTATAATTACTTCTTAAAGTAGCTCTCCTGCATCGGCATAAACGACAGGTCTTAGTTCTTTCTTACCTGATTTTTCGCATTCAAATTCATACATACCTGTTTTGTGTACGTCTTTCAACAAATTCGATTTCTATTTCATGTGCTGACGATAATTTAAGGGAACAAACTTTCGTTCAACAGTACAACCTTATAAAATTTGTAAACTTTATCATTTTTCTTGATGAAACTCCCATCTTATTCTTTAAATTATCTAAAGATTCCTCATCAAATGAAATTGATTTGTTTGAATCTGAATTAACTGCTACTCTTTATTTTCGTCCGCCCGTAGAAAGATTTAAATCGATGTTTTTACGTGAGAGTTTTCCATTTATATCACTTTCAGAAGCCAATTTTTTTTAATAATAGTAAATAACAGCTGTTCTTGAGTTTTTTCAGGTAGTTTATCAACAATATTAAGAATATTATTTTTTAAATCTTTGCAAGCATGCTGCTTTCCTTTTCTAATTTCTTGTCAACACTTGCTGCAAAGCTTTATCGACTCAGTTGCTAATGTTGGAGATGGTGACTCAGATTTCTGAGATTCGTGGTATCCTACAGTGATATCAATTTCTTTACTTAAATCTTTGAAATTTCCTCTACCTCTTTTAATATTAATGTGCCCTTTGAATCTGGCAGTCAAACAAATGTAGCAGTCACATACATTTTTAGTTGAGCAAGTTTTTTTGGAAGTACTATATCATTGTATTTTGGCATATTTTGTAGATTTCGGTTGAAAATACCTTGTTCAACTTGCGAAAGAGTTACAGAACAGAATTTACATATGCTAACGGGGTACTTTTCATCGGTCAAGTTAAAATCACTTGATACATACTGTTGAATAAGTTGTTCAGTTTTTTTATTTATCAAGAATTTTTCTTGCATAACAGTTCCAAATATAATTTTCTTTCCACAAGGGCCGCATACTTTTTTTCTGTTGTCATCATGAGAACTTTAAGGTGAAATTTTGAATTTGATGATAGATAATATAAAATAATTCAGTATAATACAGTTGTTTGCAAACGTTAAAAAAATTTCTTAAAATTTTCAAAGTGTTAATAAAGCGAAAATTTTTTTTCAAAATGTCATTGTTCTATCATCGGTTGTGAACAACACCTTCAAATTTTGAAAAAAAATTTTTTAAAACATTGTTTATTTACAAAAACTAATAAATATAACATACTTTAAGAAATATTTATGTAGTAGAGCTTAGAAATAAGATTATATACTTCATATAAGTGATCGTCTCCGCATTTCGCGAGTCAACTGCATTCAAAACTGAAAAATGGGCATAACTTACTAATCCGATCAGCTAGGATTTCAAGTTACATAGATTTTTAATCTACAGGCGATACAGAAACTTTCTGCGTTAGCCAAATTTGGACACATTTTAGGTCAACTAGTAGATGGTTCAGGCGCATTTTTTTATTTTGATCTGTTGATTGGCTTAGTATTCTATTAAAATTATTGTAAGTATTAGAATTTTGATACTTTAATGTGCCATGATAACTTGAATCAAGGTTTCTTGTGAATAGTAAAGTCAATTTCACAGTATTTAAAATTTCCAAATGTAAGAATATTTTTTTTTTATTATTCAGAAATACTTTTACGTTAGTTTTTAAAATTTCAACAAAACTTTTTATTTTGACATTTTGTATTCTTTTAACTTCAAAAGGCAAAGTTAAAAAATGAAGTATTTAACTGATATATTGAAAATTGGGGGGTTAGCGCACAGAGCGCGTAGGTGGGTGAGGCCTCACTAGCGTGTATATATATATAACGCTGATTTTGGAAAGTCATTCCACACAACCCCCCGTCGCCCTCTCCACTTCTTCAGACCTCCCTAAGCCAACCCTCTATAAAAGGTAAAGTTCTACTAATTAATTGTGTTGGTCGATACTCAATAAAGATTCACGTTTATAGCGATTAAAACACATCAGGTGTCCAATCTTCACTCTTTATTAAAACTCAAGTTTTTACGTAACGGCTGTTTCGGTATACAGTACCTTCTTCAGATGACTGCCAAATTTCAACTCAATTTTGATGGCCATCTGAAAACGGCACTGAGTATGGAAACAGCTGTTATGGTAATACGTAAGTTTTAATAGAGAGTAAAGATTATAAACATAGTATGTTTTGGTTGTTATAAGATTCAATTCGAATTTAAGGTAAATGTCCTGATTGTGAGACAGGATTAAGCGAACTTATAAGTGAAATAAGCTATTCGAAGCTGAAAAATACATATAACCAGAAAATTTTTCGTATTATAATGTAAAACTATGTGTTCTAGCAATAAAAAATTTATTTTAGTGTATAAATATAATCGCAATAATAATTTAATTTGAAATAATGAAGAAAAATATGAGGTCCCAATTAATGGCACATCAAAAAACAGCATGGCCCAGTTGTCCCACTCAGTCAGTCCCGGTTTATGGGACATACAAGAACTGTTAGATTGAACCTACCGCGATAAAAAAAAAAATTTGGTAGCTCGTGAAAATTAATAAGTATAATAATATAAAAAAGTTCACCCCACAAAATCACAATTTTGTAAAATAACAAAATAAGCTCAAATGAAGATAAAAATAGAGATTTAAAAAAATTGTCGGAAATAATAATAATTGCTATTTATATTTCAACTTAATGTATTCATTAATTTACATTCTAATTTAAATAAATAAATAGTATTATGCAAGACAATAAACTTCAAATTTTGACAAACAACAAAATATTAAGAGAACAAAATCTATTAATCTTATTATATCTACTTTTTTTGTTTAATTTGTTTTTAAATATCTTTAATTTGTTCTTGTAACTTTTTCTAAGCCTCTTCTATTTTCTTTTTTTCCTCTTGTAATTGTTTTTTTTTTTAATTTTTTCTCTTCCTTTTTTTGTTGCTCTTCCTCTTTTTTCAATTGCTGCTTATTTACACCTTTAGAGGCTATTTTTCTGTCAGTCTTTTTTCCCTTTTTTTCTTTCATTTTTTAGCTAAAATCAGTAAATTTTGTTAATTAAGTAGGTAATTACAAAATAAAGAGTTCTAGGACAGCTCACTTTTGAGGTTATGTGTACGATTTATTAGTGTGTGTCAATAATTAACTTACTATGAAGCTGGATATCAATTACAATAACTTCATAATTGATTAAAACACACTGTATTCACTTTTACATAACAGAATACAAGATTTGCAAGTAAAAACAACAACTTTGCTGTGTCTCATTTATCGGGCCAAAGGCATAAATATGAAGTGTACGTAAATACGGTACATGCATTATGCTGTACCATTAACTGGGACCTTCAAATTTTAGATGTACGTATATTAAGACATGGTTATAAATAAAAAATCTGCGTTAAAAATACTAATCTTTGTTTTTAAATATATTTAGGAATACCCAAGTTCATGAAAAAAAAACATATCTTGACAAAGAATTCAATTTAATTAAGAAAAAACTCAGTAAAGTGAAAGTCAAAATAGGCGCAGATTCGTATGTCCCATAGTACTGCAATGGCAGAGTTGCAATAAACATTTTTTTCGTAATATTCTGTACGTACTATGGCCTTCAAAAAAATATATATGATAAATGTTTCTACGTATAAGTTAACAAAATTTATTTACATTTCTATACATTCTCCATTATTCAAATATTAATTAATTTCAAAACATCCCATTAATTGGGACGTTGTCTTACAATCGGAACATTTACCTTACCTTATTTTTATATATAAGTTTATTTTATTGATCTTCTGGGGCAAATGCAAAAAATTAGTTTAAGCAACGTTTCGTTGACTGGTGTGTTGACCTCTTCAGGCTTTATTAACAATAACAAATTATTACAATAACTAATATAAACAACAGATACATATAATGTAGAACTGACAAATAAATTATCTTAATCTAAACCGTGAAAGACAGTTTATTTAACGTATCGAGCAAATGGCTCACACGCAAGTCAAACTGGCAAAGGACCCAACACCACAATGTACCCCGCTTTTATAACACACACACACACACACACACACACACACACACACACACACACACACACACACAAACATATACAGGTTTCGCAGTGCGATGACCCGAGCTCTCAGTTCACATATCACATTATCAGTATACAATTCTAAGAACGTACATGGTCTTTAAAAACGGACAGAATTAAAGAAACTTCGATAAGTGCGACTTAAATTATAAACATCTTCTTTCTTATTTATATTATGAATGTTGTAGGTAATGTGTAACATTTCAGAGATAAAACGTTTACCATAATTTGGCTCTTTGTCTAATATTTTTATATTGTCCCACTCAAAATTATGGTTATTAGAAATTTTGTGTGAAGTAACTACCGATTCCGGTTTGTAGTTGTTTTGGTGTTCTCGTTTTCTCTCTTTTAAAGCTCTCTTCGTTTCAGTTGTATATTTTGCTGAACAGTCACTGCATAAGATTTCATATAAGACATTAGTATTATCCAAAGTATCAGTAGTATCTTTTCCCAACTGTACAATATGATATTATATTGTACTCAATACTGTACCATATGATATCAACTGTACAATATGATAACTGTACGATATGTACAATATGATAGCGGGGTACATTGCGGTGTTGGGGCCTTTGCCAGTTTGACTTGCGTATGAGCCATTTTCTCAATACGTTCAATATATTAATTTGTTATTGTTAATAAAGCCTGAAGAGGTCGACACACCAGTGGACTAAACGTTGCTTAAACTAATTGTTTTCATTTGCCCCAGAAGATCAATGAAATAAACTTATATATATAATATGGAGGGCGAGAAAGACTCAACTATTACCTTATTTTTTTTTAATTGAATTTATTTTGAGCCTCCATAAACCCTACAACACCCCCCGTTTAATGTTAAAGAGTCCCTTTAGCCACCATGTAATTAAGATAAAATTCTATTGGCCGTAACATTATTTCTATGGGGTTAATATTTGGTTAAGCCCTCTATTTTAGAAATTTTTCGGAACTTTCTTTAAATTGAAAAATTGAATTGATTTGTAACTAAACACTGATTTTTTTCCATATTCTGAAATTTATAATTAAACTTATTTTAATTGTTTTCACTAATTTTTGTCTTAAGTATCCTTAGACTTCAAAACCAAGCAAAAAATTTTCTCAATTAGCATGGCAGCGTCATGTTACATGATTTTTCAAAAATGTTATAAATTTTAGAAAATTGTTCCACTTAACCTAAAACAAAAACAGCATTAAATTTATGATTAAATGTACTACAAGGTATTTTGTCAACTGATTCTAATATTTCAAAAGATTCTGCTACATTATTGCACTATTAATTTAGTTACTTTTTTTAGAGAATAAAATAACGGGCCTCATAATTTAGGACTAAAAATTAAACAGTAATGTTAAATCACACAATTCTTATTTTGAAACAGAGTATCAAATTTAGAGTAAAATCTGTTGCTTCTCACCTCAAAACCTATATAAAGGATATTAATTTATTAATAACATCATCTGAGCAATGCTTTATTATTTGTTCTTACCCTTTTCAGACATTTTCCATCACTCCCTTAATAATTATTGCATCTTTATAATTTCTTATAACATCTCCATACCACCTTCAAGGTAGTGCTATACACACTGATTTTTTGTTCTCTTAAATTCTCAAAGCGTTTTATAATTGCATTATAGAATAAATTTACAGAAAATCATGACACGATATTTTCATACCAAATCAAAAAACAAGGAATAATCTTATAGAATATTCCAATGTGGATCTCGCTGGTAGCCATATTTAAGAAAATATATAAAAGAAGGAGAAATCGTCTGTTTTTCTTTATGAAAATATGTTAAATATTTTAATAAACAATACCATATTGTCCTTATCCTAGATAATGCGCAAAGTTTAAAAAAAAGTTATGTGCTATAACTCCATATTATTTAAAGACTTAATGTACGTATTCTTTATACAACATATGTATTAATGTTTGAATTTAATGTTTGAATGCTGCAAATTTAATTTTTTGAAATAAATTAGTCATTTTCGAGTAATTTTTTTCAATTGAAGATATTGTTTAAAATAAAACAGGAAACACCAAATTAATATTCACGTGTAATACCGTATAATTTTGTTTTTTTAAAAAGGTAAGCAGTATACAAAAATTATTAAAATTCACCCGACTGTGTCCTTAAACAACATTTAAATAATGATAACATTTATTTTATAAATTTATTTATTCTTCAAACGAACCGAGCAGTAAGAGAACGCACAATTTTATAATTTTGAAAATTTATAAGAACCGAATATTTTTCTGTACTTTAAATTAGTTAACTTTAAAAATCTTCTTCCCAACAATATTTTTAACTTAAAATTATTATTTTGTTCTATTCAAGGATAATTTACATTTTTATTGTTATATCTTGATAACGCGACTTATAAGTATCCATACTAAAACAGTAGCTTCTTCAAATATAACCCATTATCATTAAAACTTTGGCGTTGAGATTTATTTACAGTCATGGAAAACGCTTGGACTTAAAAAAGTTGTTTTGTGTAAATGAAAGGTAATAATAATGATTTAAAACATGTTTTGTTGATTACAGAAATATTAATATGACGTTTCAAAATACTAAACAACAATCAAAGGTATGGTGATTCAATATTTTTTTGTACAATCATGCTTCTTTTACTATTTTTTTAAGCTGGAAAAATCTGTCTAAAACTTTTCCTTAAAAAAATTAGTTTATCCTCAAAATAGATATTTGAATCACGTAAAATTATGTAATGTTCCTTTAACTATTTATAAGGCATTTTTGGGATCATAGAAGCTATGTTTCATATGATCAAAAGTACTTATTTTCGTTTTTTTCAGATTCAATATCTCAGAACAAACTTTTATACTACTCAGGTCTAATAGTAAATTAAATGTAATACAACTGGTCATTTTTTTAAAAGTATTATTTGTGCCATAGCAGTCCATGTCATTGATAACATTTTTTTCAAGAGACATGAAATCATAAATGAACGTTTTATACAAAGATATCTTCCCTTAACCTCATGGGCCATTTATGCAAAAAAATTTGATTTTTTTTAATCATAAATAATTTAAAAAATCGTGATTTGATTTTTATTTAAATTTCTAAACATTAATTTAAACATTTGAGTACAAAAAATATTATTATTTACGGTACTGTTTTGTTTTACAAAAAATTTTGTTTGTATACATAAGCTTAAATTTTCACATAATTTGTCTTAAAATTGAAAAATTGTATTTATATGTCAAAGTGCAAGATTTTTGTATTTGTTTAACTTTAAAAGGTAAACTGGGAAAGTGAAGTATTTAATTGACATTTCAAAAACTGAGAGGTTAGCGCGTGAAGCACGCAAGGGGCCTATTATATATATTTATATATATTCTATAGTAATTTCAGAGGGTCATTTCATATCAGCCCTTCACTATTTCCCCTCCAGCTCCCCTCGGTCTTCGTCTAATAAGGTGAAATTCTATTGGTTTTTACCTTATATTTATTGAGTTGAATTGTTGTCATGCCTAATTTCATCGACCCTCCTGAAACCCCACCATTAAATTTTGAAGAGCCCCCTTTAGCATCCCCCACCCTTATTAGCCCCCTTCTAAATAAGGTAAAATGCTATGAGTTTGTACATTATTTTGATTGCATTGAATTTTTTTTAAGCCCCCACTCCACCATCCTCTACCACCCCTCATCCATCACTCCCTGTTAGATTACCCTATAACCAGACAACTTACTAAGCTTGTTTTACTATTTTAGACAATTTTCTTGAGCAATCCTTCAGCTGTATCTCTAGAAGAGGTAAAATTATATGGGTTTTCATGTCGTTTTTAGTTAAACTACTTTCTGCATCCACTTCTTTCAGCTTTCCTTACACTTTTAGAGAAACCTACCTTAGCTTCCTCACAATTACTAAGCAAATTGTCTGGTCAACGCCTCAATATTTGTTCTAGCCATCTTTAGACATTTTTCGCCACTCCCGTAGAAATTATTTTATCTACATAATTTGTTAACGCATTTTCACACCACCTTCGGAGTAGTACTATGGAGCGAAAGTTTTTGATGTGAAACATCTTGTGGCGGGCAGTGAACAGCCGCATGGGGGTAAATATGCAATAAAAAGTCTGGTCCACTCCTCCGTTGCTATTCACCCCACCACTGAGCACTCCTTTCTCTCTCTCTCTAAAAACATGCGGTAAAACGTGTATACATGTATACATATTTGAGGCGTTTCACGCGAAACGTCCCAGGCCCGCTGCACGAGCGCTAAATAGCACTGTTTTCCGCTCATTTTCTCGGCCTTATTCCTATTCTGGAAAAATGTTGCAAATAGCATTGTCAATGTATTTTTCAGTCAAATTTCCGATGGTGTGGTTGATTCTAAAAAATTTCATTTTCACTGGAAAAAAACATCAAATATGCTATATCTCGAAAAAGGCATTTAAAATTTTTTTTTTGATAGGCTAGATGGACAGCTGAGGTTTTTTTACATTCAAAACGTCTTTCTGCACAGTGTGCTCTCACTAAAAAATTCTAGTGAAACAATATCAAAGAGTAGACGTTTGGCCGTCGAAACGCACGCCAAAAGCCAGTGCCGCGCCGCGCTCTGCTTAAGTTAACTAATATTATTAGTTTTGTAACATTTAATTATTCATTTAACAATGAAGTATGCTTATACGTTACAACTTACTAGGGTATTGTATAATTAAAATAGAATCTTTAATATTTTATATGATTTTCAGGTAGAATTTAAGAAACCGTCTGAACATAAAGCGTATTTTAGTTCTAAATTTATTATAATTGCCTTGCATATTTCAATTTATTCAACTTGCTGTAGATGGAATATTTGCCAAAAACTGCCTCTTAAAAACCACCACGACGATATTAAAGCAGTAGTGTGCAGTAACTTTATTGAAAAATGTTTCTTAGGTGCACAATGTCTAGATTGTCCCAATATGTCAACGTTATGTCCACATCTTTTTGAATGTTTTGAAAAACATAACATTTTTGAAATAAAATATGAATCGTGGTTTTAAACAGACAAATATACTATTGCTACACAAATTTTAAATTCTCATAATTTTGTTAACTTACTAGGAGAAAAATTATTAAAACTCAAAGCTCATGATTATTTTGCTACGAAACAATCACTTTTTATTAATCAACTGAAAAAAGATCAAAAGTCGAGAATTCATTGTAAATTGTGATTTTTCGGAAAAATATGCGTTTGTTACATAGAATTTAACCCAATTTTTTCATTGGAACAATAACCAAGCTTCTATTTCTACAGTTGTAATTTATTATAAAGAAAAGTACGAGCTCAAACACATAAGTATTGCTGTTATTTCCGATAACCTAAATCATGATACAATTGCTGTATATGAGTATCAAAAAGTTATAATAAATTAATTGAAATCCAAGTTTGTAGTAAAGAAAATTTTTCACATAATTGATAGGCCCAGTCAACATTTCAAAAATAAGAGCAATTTTAGAAACATACTTTTCCCTAAAAAAGATTTTAAAATTGATTGTGAATGGCATTTTTTTGCTACTGCTCAAGTAAAGGGAGCATGTGACGGTATTGAAGCCAACTTGAAGAGAGGTGCTAGACGTGCAAGTCTTCAAGTTTCCTCTAATAAGCAAATTTAACAGCAGAAAACTTGTACGAGTGGACAAAGAATTATTGCAAGGAAACAAAAGTTTTTCATTTGAGTGAAGAGTCGTATGAATAACGTAAAATTAAACTCAAATCTCGATTTAATAAAGCAAAATTAATACAAGGTACTTTGCAATTACATGCTGTCATTCCAATCGATGATAAAACATTGAAATTAAAAAAAACATCTATGAGCTGTGAGTATCAATTTTTTCCAAAACAAAATAATAAAAATAAAAAGCCTACATCTCGAACTTTATTTAAAACTAAAAAAAAAATAAAATATTTGTTTAGAAAGTATTTCTAAATCTTAAGCGGAGCGCGGTGCGGCGCGGCGGCGTCGGCCTTTGGCGCGCGTTCAGACGGCCGAACGTCTACACTTTGGTATTGTTTTACTCGAATTTTTCAATGAGAGCACACTGTGCAAAAAGTCGTTTTCAATGTAAAAAAATCTCAGATTTCTATCGAACCTATCAAAAAAAATATTAAAAATGCTTTTTTCGAGATATAGCATGTTTAATGTTTTTTTAGTGAAAATGGAATTTTTTCGGAAAACTAACCATACCATCAATAAGCACTTTTTTTTGTTTTGACAAGCGCAAAATGTTGAGAAAAAAATTGAAAGATGCATTTTAGCAGTACCTGTAAGAGTGAGATAGAAAGAGCTTTTCATCCTGTCACGTTCTCTCTCTCTCTCTCTATGGCTACTATGGACCTTTGGTCCTTAGCCTAATAAATCCACTCTACTCTACTCTCTCTCTCTCTCTCTCTCTATCATTACGATCTCTATCATTGCATTCAGGCAGGTATACCTATAGACCCTCTTCATTGCTTTTGTCAATATTTTGCACTTGTCAAAAACGATGAATTCATTTCAAAATTAGTATTATTTCTTCATTATTTCTTGTATCATTCAATATGCTCATGAATGAAAAAAATTTTAACATAATTTTTCATTTGTTTTTTCTTAACCTATAATATTAACTGATAAAAACGCATATTCGTAAATAAACTGTCTTTTCAATGTGAAATTAAAATTATTTAGGGTAAAAAAAGTAAATACTTTTTCATCATAGACAATTAAATATTATCGATATCAATCACGAATTCCTTGATATTTCACATCTATCGGGGGTCCCGAGACCCACTCTTGGTTTTTTTTTATTATTATTTCTCAATAAAACTATCAATTGTATCATTTTATTTTAACATAACAATTGTTCTATTTTTTTAATAAAGTTTATGCAAAGATATGCATTTACAAATATTGTTTAGAAATTCAACTAGAAATTCATATAAATATCACTATCAGATTGATTATCACCTTTGTAAGCAGCGTGATCTATGCTGTAATTTGTTCTTATTTCTCGTTAACATGAATAAAAATTTTAGCATTCAAAAAGAAAGTATATTTGTTATAAGAAGTAAGTATAACGTTATTATTAAGAAATTAATTTTGGCTTTTATGACTGGTGAACGGTATAAAATTGTGGATGAGTTATTTCATGCTATTAATAATGAAGAATAGAGAAAAACATTAAATAATCACCCAGAAAAATACAGACCATGTTTAAGATTTAACTTTATTTTGAAAAACTAATATGATCGAAGATTTTCGTGGATATCGTGCAGAATTAAAGAGTGTACAGAGACGATGGAACATTATCTTATACATCTTCTTCTTTTAACCTTAATTGTTACAGTTAATGACTTTGTAATTTATTTTTCACCACCACAGAAACCTATGATTAGCTTATCATTAAAAGATACTAAAACTTGCACAGAAAGTGATATTGTGACTCATACCCCTAAAAAATATAAGCTTCAGCCTAGCTAGGGTACCTTATTGCTTTATTGGACAGCTTTAATAAATATACATACAGTAAACTGTGGAAAAATATAGAAGTTTCATTTTACTGATAATAAGGGTTATTTTTCATGTCTAACATAGTTTTCACAATTTATTACTTATTTTTTATTTTAATGCTACTGTTTCTTGTAAATGCGTGTAGGAATGAATTTGCAGGCACGAAAAAATTCGTAGAGAATGAGCTGTATACATTTTTAAGAAGTAGATCAGAAAGCATACTTGTTCTTGGCAAGTATGAACATTCCCAACTTTTAGATTTCTCAAGACTAAAAAGTTTAATCATTAATCACTACATGTTCAAAAATCCCATGCATCATATGTAAACTTTCAGTTTATAAATAGATTTTTAATGTTACATATTACTAGAAAATGTTATTAGATTGTATTATAAAAATTGCTGATCAAATTGTAAGACTTTTTTCTACCATTGACAAAGAGCTCCTTTATTAGCCATGTGTAGCAAGTACTGTATATGACCAAAAAAGCAATTAAGGTAGGTGTTTATATTGGTATTATAAGAATCTGCGTTAACAGTACTGTGATGCTGGGTTATTAAAGCGTGATAAACAGAGTGTGCAGTCGACTAGGAGTATTGAACTTGAATGTAAGGATCTTTCTACATTACTTTGCATAAAATCTTGTTTAATTGAATGTTTTATTTAATTTTTGTTCAGTTAAAACCAGCAATAGAAACAATTATATTATCATTTACTGAAATTTTTAAAGTAACGTTTTCAGTTTTCTTTAATTTAGAGTGTTTGATAGACCCAGATTGAAGAAAGTACAACACTATTGATGTTCGAAACAAGTGGAAAAATCATTCCCTCATACATACAAAACGCTCGTTGAAGAGGAAGGAGTAGTCGCAAAACTCATTAAATTTTTGAAAACTTTAAAATAAAAGAAACAGTTGCCTCTACGAACACTTATAAGAATTTAGTAAAAAAAGATACTGCTTCAGTTTTATTTACAATATTTATGTGATTGGAATTGTCTAAAAAAAATTTTTTTTATCCAAGGTTAGCATAATAATCTTTTAGTATTACTTGCTTGTCTGCTCTCATTAACATTTCAGAAGCCTGTTGGAAAATATATCTTTGCAAAATCGTTCATCCTTGTAGTTAAGGTGATTTTTTTGACTTCATTCACTATATTTTTATCCATTATTATTTTTGTATCATAAAAAAGGTTTTAAAACGGTTGTAACAAAAACACATTTTTATACACTAATTATACTTTCAGAACAAGGAAAGCATCGACTTAAAGTGATCAAAAATTGGAAGCAAACGAAAAGAGCTTGATGCAGACAGTGTAGTATACGTTGCTTTGTGTAGAACTTAATATTGATAAGGTGAAGGTAGTTTTAAATGGCAACTTGTATTTGTACTCAGACCTATTAAAGGCTGTCAACATTCGTTTTAAATGCCAAGAATCTCTTCAATCATAGTCCATACTATCTGACTACGTATGGGACTTTTTGAAATTATCAGTATATAACATACCACACAATAATTCGCCTGTTTTCTTAAGTGAAACTCTACAAGTTATTACCAGAGTAATTCAGTATTTAAAGCAACTATAATCAGTTTGGTTTTTGTACTGATTGAAAATTGAAATTTGAAATTTTAGCAGTACTAAATGATATTTTCAATTTAATTCTAAATTTGTGTTGTGATTCAAAATTATCGAGAAACATAGTTGACACAATAAATTTTTTTGAAAGTTTCATTCGAAACATTTTATTTGCCATCTTTAAAACCTAATTTTATGCATGTTCTCAAAGACTCTCATATTTCACAATAGATTTTAAATAATATTAATTCTAAATTAATAGACTATTTGACACAATTGAAACAGAACATGCATGATATAAATTAGTAAAAAATATGGCTATTATTATTCTGCGATTTATTAATTTAATTGTTATTTCAATTACAAAAATATTTATGATAAGCCAGTTACAATATTTAAACCTATTTATGTAAGTTAGGTCCTTTTACAAAATTCTTCACAATCATTTTTTAGTAAACCAGGAGTATTACAAAAAAAATTTGAGTACATAGAAAAATTGGGTGGAGATGTAATGCAAGGAAAACTATGTCAAGAAACGTATCAAAATTTGTTTGCAAATGAAATACTTCACTGTTTTTTTTAAGCTATGATGACTAAGAATGCGGAAATCAGCACGGTAGCAAAGCTAGAAAAAATCAATTCGGAGCAGTATACGAGGTGTGTTCAAAAAGTAACGAGAATTTTTAAATTTCGCGGGGTTGGAGAGTCCGCTTGTCTAACATTTTTTTTATTATGTTGGTACACATGCTCCTGAAGTACAATAAAATTTATAGCAACATTCATTGCTTACTTTTAAGTAGCAGCCGCTAACGTTAGACGTGTTTTTCGAGCTCGGCGATTTTCGTTTGTGAAATAAAATGGATCAAAGAATTTGTATTCAATTTTGCGTAAAAAATGAAATAAAGTGTAGTGAAGTTTGTAAAATGTTAACAAAGGCATATGGTAAGTCTGCTATGAGTAAAGCAAGGAGTTACGAGTGGTATAAGCGTTTCCAAGATGGCCGCGAAAACGTTGAAGATGACGAACGACCCGGACGCCCAAGCACATCAACAACCGATGAAAACGTGAAAAAAGTGGCATAGTGCATCATGAATTCTTGCCACAAGGTCAAACAATCAATAAGGAGTACTACCTACAAGTTCAACGCCGTTTGCGTGAAACAATCCAAAAAAAACACCCGGATTTGTGGCAAAACAATTCATGGCTTTTGCACCACGATAATGCATCTGCCGACACTTCATTGCTTGTTCGTGAATTTTTGGCCAAAAACAAAACTGTAACGATACCTCAGCCTCCATATTCACCAGATATGGCTCCATGTGACTTTTTTCTATTTGCAAAAATAAAAAGAACACTAAAAGACCGTCGTTTTACAAGCATAGATGACATTAAAAGCAAATCGCCGAAAGAGCTAAAAGCTATTACAAAGATCAAGTTGTATCAAGTATTCGTTTAATGTAATATTTAGATTTCCTAGAGTTGTAATAGCTGTAACTTTGTCATCAATTATCTAAAATTATCAGTTATCAATTCTGTAACTTTCTCTTTATAGTCACACATACTTTGATTTCAGAACTTATATTATCTTATCTTATCTGTTCATTGTACTGTGACTCTTAACGTTCAATCCAGTACAAACGTTAACCAACATAATGTAAATAATTTTGATAATGACAATGACTACTTGTGCGTATTTGTATATAGTTAAATTTAGATATTTTCTCCACTTATATTCCGTCAAACATTTATTTCCTTGTTTTCTTTTTTACATTATGCATTAAAAAAATTTATTAAAAATTTTTTACGCGACGATCGATCGATTTGTTTTGTTCAATATTATTTTCCTGTGAATGCTACTACGACAACAAAAAGGCAAATTCAAGCGATAACTCAATAAGTCGTCACTTCTGTTCTGGCAGCAACAACGAAACGTTTTCTCTAGTCATAACCACAAAAACACTAATTCGATTTTCTCTTTTCTCGGTTACGATTTTCAGTGCTGTATCGTGATCGTGTATGTGCCAAATTTTAAGTTGTGATTCTACCGAACACAAAATTCCCATTTGCAGTGAACGGTGAAAAGACAGCCATTCTGTTAGTCCGAGTCCTCAGCATATCAGCTACCAGTTAACAAAGGCTGCATCTCGTCCTTCATAGACAAAATCTCCTCCTCTACGGACAACGTTTCGTTTCTATATAAAAAAAATATTGAACCGTCAACCTGGATTTTCATCGCCTGTCATGCTTTCAACCACCGATTAGTGACCAACGTACAAACTTACAAATTCTTTCCTTCTTTTTCCTCTTTGATTTAATATTTTTCGCTAAAGTAATCACGTCATTATAAACCTATATTTTTGGGCAAGTCATCGGTGGCTACCGAGTACTATAATAATTATATATTTGGTATACAGATATATTTTTGACACATTATTTAATGTGTGTTCCCGGTGCCACAGACTACGAGTCAAGAAGAGAGAGAAGGAGCGAAGGCAATGAGAGAAGTTGGACATGTATGAGGTATGGTTGAGTGAGTGTATGTTTAAGATAGAAAAGAGAGATGGGTAAGCTCGCAAGGCGTCGAAAACAAACCGAGGGCCAGTTCGTCACGTCGAGGACTTGGTTTTTGAAACCTCTAACGATTTACCGGTTTTTAGGAGCGTTGGAGGATGTGAGATGCAAAGGGAGGGGCGCGCGCACCTATGCAGACTTGCTGCATAGTATAGTCAGTATGGTACGAGACATCAGAGAGAGTAGAGCGTAGTGATCAGAGTCAAGAATTGCAGGGAACGTGACAGGTGATACAAGAGTGAACAGCAAAGAGAGAGAGAGATAGAGGAGGAGGGTATCCAGCTAGACGAGAGGACAGCTGCCGCGAAGGGAATCATCTGAAGTTAATCGTGTGACCGAGCCATTGCCAAGACTAGGACGAACTTTAGGTAGTGCAGCGTGATCATGAGGATATTATAAAGGTACTGGGCATAGTATACTAGAGTCAGGTACGGGGATAGAGGTACCCGGGTAATCCGAGCGAACAAGTGCGTGAGTACATGCGGAAATAAGGTGAATGTTAGAAACGCGTGAGTGTTAGCGAGATTTTTCATGTTAGTGACGAGCGCGAGGACGATGACCGTTACGAGGTGTGCATGACATGGTGCGTCTGAGTATGTGCGTTGTGTATGTAAGGAAGGTGCGGGCTTCCGACAGCCGAGCAAAGGAGAAGCTCGATGGCGAGGACCACCAGAACACATATATTGAGTGGCATCTGACCTTGAAGGCGCCGTGTTTAAATGCTCATATTTATAAAGAAGAGAGAGAGAAAAAGTGTGTAATATTCCAGAGTGTGTAGAGGACAAGTAAATCGCGCGAGCGTATTGTAAAATTCATGAAAGTGATTGTGTTTATTCGTAATTAGTACCCCCTTTCCCCTTCGTTAGTGACGTACGAGAGAAATTTTGGGACAGGATCTGGGCGGCTGTTTGTCGGCTGAAAAATCCTCGTCACAATTGATTTGATTCCTCTCATTTTAATTCAATTGTGGTTATTATTATTAATATTTAAAAATAAGGATAATTGTATTTTTTTCATATGTCACAAGAACAGATTTTGTAATTTGATTTTCAAAATTTTAAAAAGTTCATCTTTTAAATTTAGGAAAAATTACTTGGTCCCCCAACGTACCAAGCAGCCAAAAACGCCTGCCCAATGCACAAATAATGTAATAAATAGACACATCTTAACTAGCAAAGAGTCAACATCAATTGCGCTATGGGCAAAACTACGATTCCTGTGGAGACCAAAACTAAGTGTAGTTTTTGGTGATAAACTTATCCAGGTTTATGGGAAAAAAAATTAAAAAAAATTCCATCTTAATGCGTTTTCAAGATATCGAACTTGCAAGTATGAAACAAGCGATTTACGTATAAATGCAATATAAGGGTGATTGCTTGCTAATTTAATATAAATGCTTCTATTCAAAATATTGCGTCTCGCAAGTCAAAAATTAAGTTTTGTACATTTTTAATATTCGTAAAAAACATTTTATGAAGTCATATTATTTATTTACTTAGAAATGATAAAATTTAATTTTACTATCGCTTCCCGAAACACTGGCACAGATCAAACTATATTCTCTATCCTTATCAGCTTAGTAGCTGATACAATTTTTATGTAGAGGTTATATTGCTTACTTTAACCGTATATTAATAACCTATACGATAAAAGGACAGCGAAAATAATATAATCAGTAATGGCTCCCTTATGAGCTTGGGTCACTCGCTCACGATGTAAAAAATATCCAAATCCTACGAAGTACCAACAGTAGAGTAGCCAACCATATATGTGTGGATTTAATTTAAAAAAAAAGTTCATAAATATAATTAGTCATGGCTTCTTCGCAAGCTTTGGTCATTTGTTCACGTTGTAAGAAATAATCAAATCCTACGAAGTACTGGTAGTAAAGTAGCCAACCACGTATGTGTAGAATTAAGAAAAAAAAGTATATTACGTATGGAATGCTCAGCAGGTAACCTCTTCGCGGTGAATCCTGGGTTATGCTGATAGCTTGCATAAGAATTTTTTTTTTAAGTGATTTAACTTGATATTTTTCACAATTAAAATCACATTTTTTACATCTTATCGTAAAACTCGAATTTTCGTACTTTCAAGTTTGACATTCCGAAACCACATCAAGATAGAATTTTTTAATTATTTTTTATAAGCCTTAATAAGTTATTTATCGAAAACCACACTTACTTTTTGTCACCACAGGAGTCGTAGAATCTCCGCGCTCTGAACTCCGCTAACCGCTATAATAACGCATACGCACGCTATAAAAATAAATGCTATTTAAACGACTAAGAACAATTAAAAGTTTTATTGATCCTTGGTCATTTCCAAACAATTAATATTAAAAGTTTACCACATTCAGCAAGTACTTTGGCATGGCCGTATTAATATTCATAAAATAAAAGCATACTGATTTAGAAGAATTTAACACCTGTAATGAAAAATACATTGTATTTTTAAACTACAAACTCGCTACTTTCGCAACAATTATAATAAGCCATTTCACAACCTTTGAAAATCTCCTGAGTTAATTATTAAGATAATGATATGAGTCTAAAAGAACTGTGATTGCTTCCACTGCGAGTCAAAACATTTTTATTCGTGAGTTATTATTGTACTTTTACTAAATTTTATTGGTATTCTCTGTTCATTTAATTGTAAGACAGTACATTCAGACGACATAAGCTTAGATAAATGGTTAAGTTTGTACTTTTAACATACGAGTAAGTTACATTGAAAAAAAACCTTTATTTGTTATAAGGAGATATTTTTAAAAAGTATCTAACTTGAAATTCGATCACAACTTGAAATTTTATCATAATTTGTAATATTAACTATATTATCTTAGGCAAGTACCTGAGAGTCGATGCCATACTTTTGTCCCATATGATATAAGCGATTTTTTATCATTCTCCTTCAAAATGTGACGTTTTTTCCCAATTTCAGAAGGAAGAGTATAACATAACCTCTAAGGTAAAAATTACATTCCCTGCCTGCTAGAAAAATATTAAGGCATAATCTACTTGGAAATTAAGGTATACACGCGAATTGTGGCAAAATTTTTTCCTATGAGCAGACAATGCGAGTTTTTACCTAGGAAGAATGTTGGGCTTCCGTCCCTAAAATAAGGAAAGAAACATTAAATTTTGGCGGGGGGTATCGAGAAAAAGTATTTAGGTAATGATTTGCAAGCTTTGCTTGATGATAATCCATGTTAGATTCAACAAGAATTAGAAGAAGTGCTTGGAGTGGACCAAACAACTATTGCCAGACATTTGAAGGCATTGACGAAAATTTAAAAGGCAGAAAAATGGGCTTTACATCAGTTAAGTAAAAAAAAAAAATAAACGAATGGATAATTGCCATTCTCTCTTTCCTAAACATTACAAGCAGCCGTTTTTGTTAAAAATTATAACAGGAGATAAAAAATTAATTTTTCTGATAATCTGAAACAGAAAAATCATATAGTGATTCTGAACAACCTTACACGTTAATTCCAAAATTCGGAATTTCTACAGATAAAGTAATGCTTTGTATCAAGTGTGATTTGAAGGGAATTTTGTATCATGAGCTACTACAACCAAAGCGAACCATAACAGTGGAACATTGTTGTGAACAACTAAACTATAAGAGTAGAATGTTGGACGTAAAACATCTATTTACTGGCTACGGACTACGTCTAGTGAAATTTTTACATAATAATGCCAGACCACACATTGTGAAATCTGTCGACCAAACATTATGTCTCTTGGCTGGAAAATTTTGTGGCATCTGGCATACTCTCTAAATTTATCATCATCTTTTCACATCCATGAATAAAGCGCTTCAAGGTGTGCACTTTAAAACATTTGAAGAAGTCCAAAAGTGGATCGATAATTTCTTCGCGCCGAAAAGCCGAGAAATTTTTCGTGAGGTCATCTATAAATTACCAATTCAGTGGCAGAAAATGTTGGACAATAACGAAAAATACTTTGACGATCAAGCGTGTAAGGTTTTCTTTCGATAAATAAAGTTGAAAAATAAAATAAAACGGGTTATGTCACATGTAACGCACCGCAGAAGTAGAACTTGAAAAATAATTGAAATATATATAAATTAAGGGAGAGAGCAAGAGTTTTCGATGTAAATAGTGAGGAGTTCACAAATCGATGAACATGTTCATAAAAAGGTTATTTCATTTTGCGTTAAGATTCATTTTTCTTATTGTACCAATCATCATTAATTTCTGTGTTTCAAAAAGTGTATAATACTGATACTGTGGCCGAAAAGGTTCAGTATTGTGATAAGCACATTGGCATAATGCTCATTGACAATAAAATTTCTTATTGAAATTGCACACACGCGCGCACACATGTAAGTAGTTATGTTTGGTAAATCTAACTGTCCATCTGCAATTTTACGTTTTTAAAATAATTTTTGAGGTCATTGTTGGTAAAAAAACAAAAAACATATCCTACATATTTGTAATAATTTTGTAGATACGCTTTAATTTTTCAAAAAAATTTCCACCTCGATTTTATAGAGAAATGTTAAAAGTACTGAAATTTGAGGTTATATCTTCACATAACTTTACACCTCTTTTTGTGTGCCACGATATTTTTTTTTCCTTAGGAAGCCCGCAAAACTTGTTATTTTTGCTATATCTTGCCTTCTTTTAAAGATATGGAGAATTTTTTTATATTTGAAGGTTATGTACCCGCATGACCATAGAAACTTGCATTTCTGCATTATTGTCATCCTGTACTAAACGTACTATAACATTTTCCATAATTTTTCCTCTTCATGTCATGAAGGTACATCAAAAACATCAGAAATTGAGGTTATGTTTTATCATAACTCAACGCCTCTCTTTTCGTGCTGCACAATATTTTTAATTTCTTCAGAAAACCCGTTAAACTCGGTAATTTTGCTTTATTTTACTTCCTTTTAAGGATATGGCGTAATTTATAATATTTTGAGGTTATACAATATTATAAAAACCCTTTTAATCAGTACTAGCTATCTGCATCGATCTTCCATACATACAAAATATTTATTAATGAACTTTATTAAAATAATTATATTAACTAGTGCATATACTATTAATATTAACTACTATATTCTATACGCATGCGCACAGGAAAATATTTACACACTTACACAGTAAAAGTAGAAAGTACACACATGCTCACACTCATCAGTAGGCGCTCAGATTTTTCCAATAGTATCACGTCCAATAATTATAGAGTGCGTTGTGTCGCCTGTTTAAAGCCTTACCACCTCAAATGTGTTCATCTTACCTGGTACATTGGCAATAATTCGAAGTTTGTATGCTGCTCTGTTATTCATATTTCGTCTAATTTTTCCATAGCCAAAAATTTCTCAGTGCAAGTGAACTCTCTTTATCTTAGTAATAATAAACAGTCCAGTGTAGTGCTCTCACTGTCTTCTAATAAACGCCCTCTCTTGCCCCCTGACCCTGCAGTTCAACCTTTTTTGAAAGTTGCCCGTTCTGAAAATTCTAATTTCATTACACAAAAAATCATGAACGATATCAGTCAACCTACCCTAGCGGATGTTCTTAACTCAATACAAAACTTTAGAGAAGAGATCAGAGGTGATATGGTAAAGATACATCAGGCTGTGCAAAACCAGCAGGAAAAAATTGATTTTCTGACATCTAAGTCCTCCTTGATTGAAACTGCGGAATTATTCATCACCAACATACCTAGTGTAGTTCTAAATACTGATGCAGAAATCACCAAGAAAGTGCTCCACACAATGGGATGTTCCGATTTGTTGCCCCATATCAGTCCTATACGCCCGCGCCCCTGGGCATCTAAGAGAAAGACACATAATTTAAACTCTTCTTCTACTTTAGCTCGCGGCATATTTGTACGCACAGTTTCTATAGACATGAAAAATCGAATACTTGGTGAGTCTTACAAATTATCGAAAAATACAGCAGATACAATTTTTGGATGTGGGGGTAAGCAGAGAATTTATGTCAGCCCGTTTTTGCCTCCGGAAATTTATAGCTTGTGGTGTGCAGCGGTCAAAGCTCGTAAAACTTTAAATTATGCCTTCCCAATTATTCGTAATCTTACAGTGTTTATGAGAGTTGAGCGAAACTCTCCTCTTATACCAATCTCTTCTGAAGCTCAACTTAAAACCCTTCTACCCAAACAGCAGCTTGCCCAATAGTGACGCCAATATCGACGCCCGAATTCACCATTGCCTCATACTTTCTTTTACACCGTTGCTCAACCCTTGCCTAAATATAAAAGACTGGTTATCACAGGTGATTTTAACACAAATATGCTTACAAACAATAATGCTTCGACTTTTCTACGGAATCATCTTGAATCATTTTCTCTTGAATTAGTACCCTCTGGACCTACTTATCATTCCGTTTACCATGACCAATTATCACATACTTGGATTGATCTATTTATAGTACATTCTCTCACCGATGTAGTTTCCTTTACTAAATCTTCTTCGCCGTTCATTGCAGGACCCGACTTTATAACAATAATACTTTTACTCAGCTTCTCGAAACCATTACCATCCAAAAACACATTAGTAACTAGACCGCTTAATCACATCAATACTCACAATCTAAACGATATTATTTTAAATACATTAAATAAATTGAATTATCCTAACAAAAATGTTGATCAATTACTATCTGATTTCAATAGCACCATTCTGACATCGTTTGACGCAGTTGCTCCTCTTAAAGCCATTTCTATCAAATCTACTTACAAATCATGGATAACTGCGTCTTTACGGCGTCTGATGTACTTTTGTTATATATATTTACTCGATTTTATTACACATTGCTTAGAATAATACTGTTATTACTTTTATCTATTATATGTTACATTTATACTTTCAATACTATGTGAATTCACTTTGCTCTAACTCGTATACTTTCTGTAATTTTTTCATATTGTAACTATATTTTATAATTATGTTTACCAATACTGCTTATCATATATTGTAAATTACTATGTATCTTCAAGAGTTACTTTATGTGTATTCTTTGTACTGCTAATTGAGGGCCAGATATGGCATAGCCACAAGGCCTAAATAAGGAATCTAATCTAATCTAATCTAATCATTTATGCACACTGTCATGGTTGCATCCATAATTCTGTAAAGAAGTTACACGCACATACATACGTGCATGTATACATTGTATACGTGGACACTTAGAGGACACTGCTCACAGTAACACACTACGACACGGCAATAGGAATATGCATAACACTACATGCTGGCTATACGTATGTATCGGAATCCGAAGGCGAACGATGAGACTTGAGCGCTGATGAACAGCAGGATTTATATGTATGTACGTAAGTTTCTACCATTGTGGTTCCCAACCGAGGCACGCCTATGGAAGTTCTCACTTCAAAAAAGTTGCATTATTTTTTCTCACGCTCAATAGATATTGCTCAGCCAATAACATATTAATTTATTTTGTTTGAACCACTAATTTAAACTTCAAAATTGTATAATCTTCTATATAAGTCAAAAATTTAAAGCGATTTAAATTGCATGTTATCATGAAGAAATTCTTATACTTAGTAAATATTTTGTTTTGTATTACTTGGTGCTAGGTTAACTGCAAATGAAAATATTGAACATTAAATGTCAAAGTGATTATAACTCATTAGAACCAATGATTTAAATAATTTCATAATCGATTTAACATGGCTGTTAAAATCACTGTAGCAAGTTTTTTTTATAGATTTGTCTTCATTCATTATACGGTATACATTATAAAACTTTTTCAAAATAAAAACGTACTTATTAATAAGAATCTTTCAACTATTTAATCCATAACCAATAATAACTTCATGTTCATACCACAAACTCCTGGTTTTCGAAAAAAATATGAACTATGTAATTTCCAATAAAATATGAAATATAGAACCATCAACGCTATCTCGCCACTTTTTCCTCTCGCAACCCCAAAAATTACCTATCTTAATCTTTTATGACTAAGCGTCAGTTACAATGCGTCGTAAATATTTGAATTGCAGGACATGACGCGATGACAATAAAAAAATGTACTAATATCTGGCGAGTAACAGATAATAAATGAATTTATTCTTCACCTAAACCTCGCAATGTCGTTAATTATCATTTAACCAATACTACAATCTCTTAACCTTTGATTATTAATAAATTATAGATATTATGAAATACTTGAAGGTTTTTTGTTACCCACTGTACAAGTTAGAAATTTTGAACAATAAGAACTACATCTCATTAAGATAAAATTTTAATACTTGATGATTATTTTTAACATATTAATTCATGTCATAAGAACTATATAAGAATAATATTCATGTTCGAGAGTAATGGAGTACATGAAGTGGAAAAAATATTAACCTTTTCATTGCATTGTTTAAGGCTCAAATCAATGTAATTACTAATTACTATCAATGTAATTATGACTTAAAGAAACAAGGATTTGGGATTATTTAACAATAAATGATCTAAAGTTGAAGTTGAAATTTCTGGAACAAATTTTTCGTAGAGTATATTTAGAGTTCTAAGTGACGTGAATCAAAAAAACTCATGAAAATAAAAATGTGATTATATAATAATTTTAAATACTGTGAGGCTTGAGCAAAACAAATTTTTTTTTTTTTTTTTGGTGTACTGCCATTTAGCAACCCTTACTTAAATTACAATTCAATTAAGACCGTTGTTTTACAGTATTAAATAATTTTAATGGGTTATAATTTCAAAGGATACACAAAATTCAGTTATAGTGAGCTGTTAGTATTTTAACTACTAGGCAAAACATTTGTACACATAATTCACGAAATTTTACAAAATAAAAATATCATTCCGTCTGGATTTACTTGTAAGTAAGTATATTTAAACTACATGTACCTAGAAAGAATGAAAGCATTGTTTAGTTTGAAGTGAACTGATGCTAAAATGTGCCGTAAAATTAATTGTTTTTGTAATTGTTATGCAAAACTGCTGGAAAACTTCAATGAATTATGAAATATATTCAAATTTTATTTAGAATGTTAACTTTTTATATCGGACATTCAATAATTTATCTTTGTTAAAAAAAACCATACTTATAAGAAAGAAAAAAAAATAAATATTGCTTAGCCAATAACAAATGATGAATTTATTTGGCGTAATCCACTAACTCGCAACCCTTGCATAAATAGTAACCTAAGTAAAATTGCAATCTCACAACCTATGATCTTGAATGAACTGTTGCTGTTACAGAAAGACTAAAAAGTCTTATACTTTACTATTTTATTATTATTTTTGATGAAATCAAATGTTTTATATTTGACGAAATCAAATATTTTGTTATTTATAATATTAATATATGTTAGTATTGTATATTAATATTATAGTATTTTAGTATAAAATATAATAGTATTCGGAAATTTAAAACAATGAGAACCTTATGACATTGTAAAGAGGTTTCAAAATTTATAAATTATTTGTAGCATGTCAGTTAGTGATATGTTAGTTTCTAAAACGTTTTAACTTACCGAAATCTCTAAAATGTTCGGTCAATGGCCAAAAAAATATTTTATTTTTGTACCGCAGCACAGTGCGGCCGATCCCGAAAAAGCTGGCCAAAAGAAGAAAAAAAAAGTATCTAGTTAAGTTTTTTTCTGGTCAGTTGGCGTCAGTATACCCGTAAGAGTGATAAAATACTCAATAATGTCAATCTCGTCTCTTCACTAGCTCCATAGTAGTAGTCATAGTTCTAGCTTTGTTTGAGAACTGTTGATAGTGCTATCATGTTACTGAGCAAAGTACGTGGTTAATGTTGTATAGAAATTGTAATTTAAAAATAGTTTTAACCCGATGAAATGGAATCAACTTCTGAAGGTAAAAGAATAAGAAAGAAATTAAATAATATCCTTACAAGTGCAGTAAATTAGTAAAACGACGTTTATTATGAATTCAATTATTTGAAATCGTTCAACTATGATACGTAATTATGAAAAAAATATATTGTTTTGCTTTTTTCCATCAGATATCTTGTTTTGTGTGGGGCTTTAATTTATTCCGAATGAATTATAAAAAAAAAAAAAAATTATCTGCGCAAACTTGTGCCCTTTTTTTCAAGTTGTAGCGGAAAAATTTATCGATTTTCATAGTTTTTGACAGTGAAGAATAAAGAATTCGAATTCTGTATTCTCTGCTTACACATTATTTGTATAAAAATCTAATGTTATAACAAAAGAAACTAAACATGGAACGCACATACATTTACAGGATCACCCACGCACACTTAAGCATACAAGCACACACACTCAAAGAAATATATTTCCAGTTCAGACTTTGCATTATGAGAAGAACCTGATGCGGCAGTGAATTTCTTATCTGACGATAAAACAATTTTTTTTTTTTAATGGTCACATTTTTTTTTTTTTTCAATGGGCGATATATTATGCCAGGGTTGGTCAATAAGGGGTAGAGGGAGTAAATTTTGGTAAATTTGACGTTGTAATCATAATCAACGACCCTAAATACCTCCTGGTTCATGATTTGAAATACACTTTTTGATTGTTCGACCTTTGCCGGCTTTTCGGAACTAAAATGATAACTTTACAACCTTCGATCCTCGATAAAGTTTGTTTCATTGAGGAACTCAAATTTTTTCTTACATACTGTTCAAGTTTCAAATTCAAATCAACTGTCACCTCACGTAATTAGAAATCGATTTGAATACGTTTTAATTTTAAAACACATAACTTTGTGTAATGTTGACTCCACCAAAAGAAAAATTCACAAGTTATGAAATATAAGGATCAATACAAGTAATAAATTTTTTTTGCATAATTTTACGCTTTAAAAATCAACGTGATAATGGCTTGATTAAACAATTTATTTTTTACTACTTTATAATAGATGATCAAAGCTTGAAGTAAAAATTGTGGAAGCGGATTTTTGCTATAGTGCTTAAGATTTTCTTACCAACTAAAATTAAGAAGCTTGTTAAAAAAAAGTGATTTGTAAAATATTTTAAAGTACTGCCAAGTTGAAAATAAATAATTATTATACTTGTCATATACAACTATCCAGCAATTCTCTCTTGTATTATAATTCAACTAATAATTTCAGTTCGCAACCTGACATAATTTCAATGGGTAATCATTCACAACATTGTGTCAGTTGAAATAAGCTATTGGTGTTTGAACAGCCACGTATTACGTTAGCTGTTAATATTTTTTTAAATTTTAATGGTATTCTGTCTATATTTACTCGTAAGTCAGCACAATTAATACTGTAATTAAGAAAATAAATAAATAATTCAGTACTGAACTTTTAATTTCATCGGATATACAATTTTAATATTTTCTGCTAATACAAGCACTTTTTTCGTTAGTAAGATTGATTATAAGAAGAATTTTTTTTTTTGATGCAATGCATTATGTTAAAAAAAAAAAAAAATACTAATTTAAAAATATAAAATCCGGGGTTTTAGATTTTCTCAATAAGCTGAAATTACATTGAGAATTGTTTTATTATATTTTAATGTTCCTCTCACTGACATGAGTTATTATACATCACTTTAATAAAACCGCAATGATGAAAAAAAAGAAAAAAATTGTTTGGCTAATTATAGGTCATTAAGGAATTTTGTTTAGATCTCTGGGTCACCACCCTTACGTTGATAAGAATCTTACTAAAAACGCATTTTCACCACCTTTGACCCTCGACGAAATATTATTTTAAATGAATTTAGATATTTCGCTACCCATAATACCATTTTAAAATTTAAAACAATTGAAACCAGGTTGCAATGTAAAAAGATTTTACTATTTATTAATTATTTTAAACATGTTAGTTACAGTTTTTTCAACCACCAAAAAAGTCATTTGTATACGTTATTAAATATCAAAATTTGGAAAAATTGACTTTTTTCTTATTTGATGAAGTTAACAAAATCCACGTAATAATAATTGGGTGAAACTGACAAATTGTATTATTTTGTAAATTTTTTAAAATTGAAGTTGAAAACGCTAAATTCGATTTATTTGTAAATTAATTTTTATTTTTAATGCTACGTGAAACAGAATTCTTTTTAAAATATAAATGTTTGGATTTAGAAAATTTTATAAGCTGTTGGCCAATGACTGAAAAACATTTTCTGTTTATACTACAATCCCGCATCTATTGCAAACATTATAATCCAAATAAAAATAACATCTCGCATCTAGGAAAAATTTTGTTAGTAAATACTTTACGACACGGTATTAGTTTAAATGAACTTTTAACACCCAAACTGCAAGACAAAAAATTTTCGTACATAAGTTATTGTTATCTGTCTCTTTTCACTTGTTATCTGGCATAATCAGAAATAGTGACAAGAAAATGGTTTAAGCTTTTATTTCGTATTTTCATACAAAAGTGATTGTTATCCTGTTGCAAAAAAGATTTTTTTTTTTATTATGGAAAGAGATTTAAGTATTTGACTGTTGTAACATTACATTGGACTCTTATTTTTTATATAGAAAATAAATAAAATAGTGTCTGGAAAATAGCGGAGAAGTTACTTTTCTTTTAACCGCAACTTTGCAACCCTTGCATCAGTTATGATGAAACTTAAATTACAAATTTGCAACCTTTAATCCTCAGTTTATTATGTTACTTAAAAATTTTTTTTACTTATTCTGCGAGTTAAAAATTCAGAACGATTTATTCCTTACATCATTTGGAAGTGGTTATAATATTTTTAAATTAGTTTATAACTTCACGTCATGTTGACTGTATCAATAGAAAATTTATAAATTATAAAATATTAAAGTTAAAACAAATAATAAAATTTAGTTTACATTGTATTGGACTTAAAAAATTAATGCTATAATGATTTGTTCAAGAAATTGTTGTGTACTATTTTATGATACATAATCTAAACTTATAATTAAAATTATTATAACAAATTTTTTTTAAGTGTTTCAGATTTTTTTCATCAACGATATTTTACCAACGAGTAGTTAAATAATTTATAAAATTGAAAATTTGATTTATAAATTGTTGTAGAATACAGGTTAGTTCAAGCTTGAAAATTATTTTATTTATTGCATACCACCATCTTGCAACCCTCTTTTATTTTATAATCCAACTTAGAACGCCAGTTCACAACCTACACAATCAAAATTGGTTATCATTCACAACATGGTGTCAGTAAAAGTAAGTTATATGTATTTTAACTGCAACATAAATTATTTCTATACGTTGGTTATTTTTGTAATTTTTTAAAATTTAAATTGTATTCCGTCTTTATTAACTTATTAGTCAGCACAATTCAAACTGCAAGTAATAAAAAAAATCAGGTATCTATTTTTCAGTCTATTCGGATGGTCAACTTTTACTTTATGTGCAAATAAAAATATATTTGTTCGTTAGTTAGAAAAATTTTAAGAAAGTGCAATGTATTAAATAGAATAAAGATAGTAGTATCTAATCTTTTAATACAATTTTTAAAATCGTGTTCATTTTTTATTTTAAATGTTGGTGATCGTTTCACTATAATAAATTAAAATACATAAATTTGATAAGACCGTTATTATGAAAACAGAATTTTAATATTGTTTGGCTACTAACCAGTAATTAACGAATTGTTTTTGGACCGTTCATTCGACACTCTTGCGTTTCGAATGATCTAAGTAAAAACGCAGTTTGAAGATCTTGGTCCATAATTAACTATTGTTATTTTAGGAACAATAAAATGTTTTTAGAACGAAGTTCTTTATGTCGCGTACTCGGGGGGCTGGAATTTTAAAACCGACAGATTTTTTTTTTTTGAAACGGAAGTCTCTTCCTATCAAGTTTCCCCCCCTTACCCTGTCCCCCTCACCAGCTGTTCTCTACACACTTCCCCTCTCCAAACTATATATGTATATCTGCCAACCGTGCCGTGTTACTCTTCTACACACCTTTGCCCACCATTCCTCCTCACACTCCCAAGCAATTAATTTTTAAACAAATTGTAATCTTATTTTACCACAATAATTTTTATTTGACTTTGAATTTTTGTCTTTTACAATTCTCAAAGAAAAAAAAAAAAAAAAAAAAAACACTTTCCAATAAAGAGATTTGAACCCTCGACCTCATGCATTTCAGTCGGGTACCTTACCCACTCTGCTACGAACGCTGCCGACTATAGAAACTCTGTTTCTTGTACTTATCGTGTGGTTCGTAACCATAATATTCCATTTTTATATGTATCCACTCATAATACATTCAATTTATGATAAATTATGTATTTGTTGTTTCGTGAGAACGTCGTGCATAAATACAGTACTCACAAAATTCAACCATCGTGAGTACTAAACTATTGTTTTCTTTTTTCGTATTCGTTTTTCAAGTTTTTGTTTTAGTAAACAACATGAATGCAGTACTAACGTTTACAGAGCTTCGTTCTTCCTGTGGGTCTGGCGACCCCCTTGTTACCTGAGAAATTGTGTCTATACTCATCTCATGTTTAAAGAACTTCGTTCTTACCGTGGGTTCCATGACCCATTGATACCCCTTGGTTTGTTGTTTTAATTTCCTTTATAATTTTTTCATTTGTTTTTTTTTTTTTTTTTTCAATTTCTTGTTTTATTTTTTTCTTTATTTCTTGTTATATCACTTAATGTAATATTCAAAAATTGCAAACATCTGAGACCTTGTGACATTATAAAGAGATTTAAATATTGATCAATTACTTGTAACGAGTTTGTGTTACGGAAACTTTAAAACAAACCATTTTCATACGTTACGAAGTATAGACATCTAAAAAGAATATTCAACTTTATTTTTTATTAGAGGAAGTTTCAAAATTCAATGTAATTATAACTTGTTAAAACTAATAATTTGTATTATTTTATAACTAATTTAAATTTATCGCTCAAAACGCTAAGACTTATTTTTCTATGGGGATGCCAACCGAACTAACTTATCCCAGATAGCGCAACCGGTACTTAGACTCTAGCCAATGAGATGTAAGAACGGTTCTTACACGAAAGTGCATATATATGGGTCATTTCACGTGAAATGGAAAAAAATTTTTTTTTTTTCTTCAAACTCTGGCGATCGTAATTTCTCTATAAGAAAACGCTACTGTACTTTTTTCAGATTTTTTACCATTACCCCTTTTGTCAGTGACTGTCACAAATTTTGAGTTTTTTATCAGAAGAAAAGATTCTTTATTTTGTAGACGAATCCATGTGTACGAAAAAAAAAAAAAAAGCATTTTGTTATCATTTTTCACGTAGAATACGATAAAATTATTTAAAAAATTTTTAAGGTTAGGATTCCTTCTGTTTTTCAGGTTTTAATTTTTAAAACGAATTCTTTAGAAAGTATGAAGATTTAAAAAAAAAAAATTTTTTTTCTAAAGTTAGCTTAAGTTAGCTTAGAATGTGTACTTTTAAAAGATTTTTATGAAATGAGAAACAGTGTAAGCGCTAGAGGGCGCTGAATGTTGAAAAACACAGTTTTTTTATTATATCTTATTCCATAAGACAAATAAATATGTGTAAAGAACAAATTTTAACTTAACTACAGGATTTGCATATGATCTCTGTGTCAAATTTGTTGAATTCAAAATAGTGGCAAATATTTTGAAAATGGCGGAATTTCACAAATTAAAAAATACTACCATATTCTACATAAAATTTTAAGTTGAAAATGTCTCCTGCAAAGATTTTGGAAATGGCTTTGATTTCGAGACAAAAATTAATAAACATTCGAAAATTTTTTTCACCAGATTGACTGGAACAATATTCATAAAATCTCGCTATTGTATGACTCTGAGGTGTTTTAAAATTACCATGGTGGCCAAACACAGATCGAGTTACAGATAGAGTAAATTAAAAATGGTGGATCCAAAATGGTGGCCAATTAATACCAGATTCTCCCATATGCAGATGTGCTGCTCTAGCAAACGCAGTACGACAAAGTGGGGATTAACACTAGTATAGCAGCCAACTTTGTGTGCTTAAGAGCCATTTTACGATTGTTTAATGTTAGAGCAAATGCATTAAGGGCGCAGTCATGGTACGCAATAGAGCTCCGCAATAGACCGTCCACAATAAAAAGAGCCAATCAGAGGTATTGCAGGTTCCTTTATTTCAGAGGAGCAAGTTCACTATGTTCATATGTGTAGGATAGATCGCTGCGCAACCTATTAGAGCTCGTAGGAGTAAGAGAGAAGGAAGTACAACGTATCTCTTACTCGTACTCCTGGGCTCAAATTAGTTGCGCATCGATTTTTCTGCATCTGTGGCCATAGCAAATTAAAGTTGTCTGAAATATATGGTACAGGATTATATTTTGTTTGCTGTTGTTTATCTATAAATGAGTTTTTTCTTATGATGTAATGCTATGGAAGTAAGTTTGTTTTTACATGAAGTTTCGAAAGTATTTTGCATTGTTTATTTTAATTTACCACAGCAGTGACTAAAACGGACTCATACTAATAGCAAAGTAAAATACGACATATGTAAGGCTCTGCAAAAGCTGCGATTGATTCTTTTCATTGCGGACAGTCTATTGCGGAGCTCTGTTCCGTACCATAACTGCGCCCTCAATGCATTTGCTCTAGTATCGAACAATCGTAAAATGGCTCTTAAGCAAACAAAGTTGGCTACTATACTAGTGTTAATCCCCACTTTGTCGTACTGCGTTTGCTAGAGCAGCACATCTGTACATGGGAGAATTTGGTATTAATTGGCCACAATTTTTAATCTACCATTTTGAATTTACTCTATCTGTAACTCGATCCGCGTTGGGCCACCGTAGTAACTTTAAAACATCTCAGAGTTATACAATAGCAAGATTTTATGAATATTATTCTAGTTAATCAGGCGAAAAAAATTTCGGATGTTTACTAATTTTTGTCTCGAAATCAAAGCCATTTCCAAAATCTTTGCAGGAGACATTTTCAACTTAAAATTTTACGTAGAATATGGTAGTTTTTTTTAATTTGCAAATTCCGCCATTTTAAAAGTATTTGCCGCCATTTTGAATTCATCAAATTTGACACAGAGATCATATGCAAATCCTTTAGTTAAGCTAAAATTTTTTCTTTACACATATTTTTTTGTCTTATGGAATATGATATAATGAAAAAACTGTGTTTTTCAACATTTAGCGCCCTCTAGCGCTTACACTGTTTCTCCTTCCATTGTAAGACAAAAATCTTTTAAAACTACACATTCTAAGCTAAATTTAGGAAAAAAATTAAACCATCATACGTTCTGAAAAATTGATTTCAAAAAGATAATATAATTAAGCGTCCAGCTATAAGTCTTGAAGATCAGTTCTTCATAACGTTGATGAAGCTGAGGCAAGCAACTCTTGATTTTAAATTAGGTGTAATACTCAAAACAAGCAAAAAGACAATTTTAACTATCCGTGTCACTTAGATAAATTTCATGGGCAAGAGAGTTTACATTGATAGACTCATCCGTCTTGCAAAGACCTACAAGATACTGAAACATAAAGTAACTAAGTATTATGTGCCACTGAAAAGTGAAATTTTTTTGTTTTCATGGTGCATTCTGTGTTATTTTAGAAAAAATATTGTGTACAAAGGGGCATGATTAATGTTTTTAAAGGGATATTACTGTTAAATGTGTGTATTTCGCAGTTCTCCACTTAACACACATCATTATACATTTTTCCTTTACTAATTATACTTCTCTATCTTGAACAAAAAATTTGATGGATAACTTATAAATATAACTGTTTTCTGTAACCATCACATAAGGTTTTGTCATACCACTTACTACATTACATTTAAAAGGAAGTTGTTAAAATCTGTGAGAAAGGCTTATTGGGTTATCTGGTTATAGGGTTATATAACTGTGACGGCGGCTGGAAGGTGTGGAGCGGGGGCTTGACAAAAATTAATCCAATAGAAACAAGGTAAAAACCGATAGAATATTACCTTATTGAGAGAAAGGCTGAGGAGGGAGGGTATGAGGCATCAAAGGGTTTTTGAAAATCAAGCTGGGTGGTGGAGAATCTGTCGAGTGGAGGTTGGGGGGGGGGGTGGATAAACAAAAATGTAAGTCAATATAAATAATGTAAAAATCACCTTTTGGGGGTGGTCCATCGGGTGGCTTAGGGGAGGTGAAGGAGGATTGTGTAGAATTATACTACAAAATCTCTATTTGATGTATAAAGATGATATGATTATATATACATACGTGTGTGTGTGTCCTTCTGTCTACATCGGTCAGAGCCTGATTTATACAGATTTATGTACATGTATATGCATATGTATGAGTGTGTGTGTGTGTCAGTGTGCGTGAGTGTGTGACTATGTACGAGTTATAGGTTACTAGATGCATGATTTGTGCGAAAAAGTTAAATTTTATGCGCAAGGTGCCTTAGTACTTTTGATGATTGCGGGAATTGCGAGTTGTATTCTTTCTTTTCAGGTTTGCCATGGTTTGCCACAAATTCCGAGTAGATAAAAGCCTAAAATCAATAAAGTAACGAATCCCAATATTTCATTTAAAACTAGCTATAACGTAGTCAATGTATAGAGATTGCAAACGTAAAGTAATTAGTCAAATAAAAAAATCTCAGGTATACACTGGTTATTGTGAATGCAATTATAAATTATGACTTTAAGTCAACATTAGATTAACGTTTTTAGTTTGATCATATGTAGCGCTCAGGTTGTAAGGTTGCCGTTGAACAAAATAAATTCATATTCTGTTATTTTCTAGAACATAGATATTTCTTTTCTTTCTTTTATAATCACATATTTATTTATAAAACAAGATTAAATTAAAGCCACTGGAAGAATCATTAAAATTCTATAAAAAATGAAATCAAATACGGTCTTGGTACTTAAATTAAAAATATAAAAATATTTCGTGATTGTAAATACAACTGTTATAACTGAACTTGTTTAGAGTATGATCTTAACCGTTTCAATTTACTGTCTTTCGTGGGTCTCTTAAGGTTCAGCTTGTAAGCTTTATTCATTATTTTTAGTTAAGTAAGAATCTTCATTTAAATGATATAGATAACTTTAATTAATGTATACTTTTATCAAAACAATTATAAATACTTAATTTTTTAATACAATTCAGTCGGGTCACTCTAACGAGGTTTGGTATTAATTATATTACTGATAAATAACTGACATTTATCACGGATTGTTGTTACTGCTGCTTTGGAGTCTTAATGCTTCGTGCAGTATTTTTCAGTGGTTTCTTAAACTACACGAATTTATTACATCAAATACATGTAAGTATAAACATATTTTTGATGATTTAAAATTCATATCATGATGTAATGATAACGACCATGAAAGTCATCACTTATCAGTTTTGTGCACAATCTTTAAAGGAGCTGTTTAAAAGAAAGTACTAAAACATATGGCATTTACGTTCTTTCATTCGTTGTACTTATAAATTTACTATATATGTACACATAAAATTAAAATCAACATTTGTACAAATTTGCCTATTGTTATTGTTATTCTTAGGAAATGGTCTTACTTCTTTTATTATTGTCAGTAAAATTTTCGATGAGATTACTTAATGTTAAAAGATTGTGAAAAAAAGAAAAAAAAATGAGAAACTTTTTTAATTTGTAAATCAAATTTAAATCTTGAAAGTGTGGCGTTAGTGCACAGAGGGACGGAACTCAACTAGCTTATACACGAAGAGAAATTTCGGAGCCTCACGGTTCAAAACTTATAAACTGGAGGCTCTCAAGAATTCATTGAAGGTAAAAAGCTCCAATTTCGATGCGTCTGAACTCAAATTTCGATAATCTATATTTTGAAAGAGTTCAAGGTGCTTTGTTTAGAAAATAGAAGCCCTGTATCTCAAAGTTAGAGGTATGTGACTTCAGAAGAACTCCGAGTGTATTTGGGTGATTACATCAAAATGACACTTTCAATAACTTTTATGGACACTTTTTCATAGATTTAACTTTCACGTTAAAAAAGTATATTGACATAGAAAACGTAGAAAATGTATTTGTGCAACTTAAGACGGTTTTTAATCGGAATATATGTACACTGAAAATAAAATTGTGCATCCTCCGCCACAGCACGTGCAAAAATCACACAAAATACCCTAATACTTTTTATCTCAGTCACTTGTGCAGCAGTCGCACAAGTCAGGGGAGCTCACATTCCAGATTTGTACGTCAGTGGCATTCGCATCTTGAGGTGTCTGCTACTCATGCCTTTTATGCATCAGATGCTTCTTGAGTCTTGTGTGCAGTGCAATCAGAGCGTGAACCTTGTAAAAAACTATTTTTTCTATTCATAAACGTGCCACAAAGAAGTTACCATGGAAACGTTGCATCAAATTGTTGACATTCTTATGTCTCCAAGATTAAGTAAAAAAAAATTCAAAAGATTTCATGATTTTAGTTAAAAAAATGAATAAAATGTATATTGAAAATGTTGGTTTATTAAAGCCAAAATTTCATTTTTTGACACACTATGCGCGAATCATTTAATATCCATATTTAATATAATTAACAAAGTACAAGTCAAGACGCAAGCAGACGTAAAATAACAAACTAATCAGAGAATATATATAGATGTATTTATTTATACATGTATGTATACAATTAAATTTTTAATTAAAAACAACGTCCAATGGTGGTACTGTAAAATTTTGAATTTATTAAAAAACAAAACGACGTTTCGGCCGTTTGGACAACGTCCCGGCCCTCATCAGGTACAAAAATCTATGAGTAATAAAATTACTTGCAATACAAATTTAAGTGAAATATAATAAACGCAAATTAAGTTACATGTATAACATACCTCTGACTCTTACGAAAGGGATGTAAAATCGTAATGTAGTCAGAGTTTCAAGCTAAGTTGCTTTTATACCCTGCACATACACAAATGACATAGTACACGCACGTTATACAATCAAATAAGAATCGCAAGCAGTTCCTTGAGACGCACATAAACAGTTCATGTTTTCTTAATACTATGAATGAAAGGGGTCCTCGAATCATGTATATAAAGTTAGTCACCTTTCTTAATTGACATAACGAGAGACCTATAACAATCTTTCAATTTTTCTGTATCTTGTTGTCTGTTAATATTATTATTAAAGTAATGTATATTTAGCATTTCGGAAAAAAGGCGCTTTTTGTAATTTTGTTCTATGTCTAAAATTTTAATATTATCAAAATTAAAATTATGTGTAAATTCAATGCTATGTTGTGATAGTACCGATGTATTCTTTTTTTTCTCGATGTCTCTTTTGTGTTCTGTCATTCTTAACTTTACAGCTCTCGATGTTTGACCAACATAACAGCAGTTGCAATTCGCACATGGTATGTGGTAAACAACATTTTTTTTATCGAGTGGCTCAGTTACATCTTTTCCAAGTGAAAAAATCGATTTTAATTTATTGTTTAAACTGTATATAAGACCAATGTGAAGCTTCTTACAATAATATTTAATATGACTATGCAAGTGGGGAATATACGGTAATGATAAGATTAATTTATAATTATTTTTATTTCTGTTGCTATTGTCAATCGTATTCATGTTTTTCAAGGTATTTAATCTTTTATTCACAAATTTGTCAATAAATCTTTGAGGATAGTTGTTAGCTAATAAAAATTTATTAATCAATTTTAAATTATAATTATGAAATTGTGTGTCTGCTAATTTAATAGAAAAGTCTACTAGTGTGTAAATGATACCTATTTTATGTTGTATTGGATGATGGGAAAGAAAATTCAAGTATCGGCCTGAGTGTGTGGGTTTTTGGTACCAATTAGTTAGTACTGTGTTATTTTTTTGAATAATAATCTCCAAATCTAAGAAACTGATGCTGTTGTTATTGTTACATGTCTCAACAGTGAATTGTAATTCAGGACAATAGCTATTAAAAATGTTTTTGGTATAGTAGATATATTTAGTAGGCACGCATATGAGGATATCATCCACATACCGTACGTACAATGGAACATCAAAACATAACTTATCTAAACATGAAATTTCAAGTAAACGCATTACGAGATCACACATTACTGGACTACAGGGACTGCCCATTGGAGAGCCGAAAACTTGTTTGTAAAATTTTTTGTTAAATTGAAAAAAAGTTGAATTCAAAACCAATGACACTCCTGCGCAAAATTCATTTAAAGAAACATTGATCTTATTATTCAAGAATTTCCAAAAATGTTTTATTGCATTTGTGATTAAGGTTTCACTAGTATTAGTGAATAGACTAACTACATCTAGACTAATAAGAGTGTAACCAGGTGGAATGATAACTTCTTTTAATTTATTTTTTAATTCATAGCTATTTTTTATGTGTGATTTTGCCAGCGGAATATTTTTAATCAAAAAATCAGAAAGAAATTTAGAAAAACTATATGTGGGTGAATTTAATGTTGAGACAATGATACGGATAGGAAAGTCTTTTTTGTGTATTTTTATCAGTCCATAGCATTTAGATAAGTCTTTTTTATGAATATCTTTATCAAATTTACTTAATTCATCAAATTCATCAAAAACACCGTATTTATCCCACTTGCTTACAAAATTCTTAGTATCTTTTATTAATTGGTATAAAGGATTTTTCTCTATTTGTAAATAATATTTATCATCACTTAACAATTCTTCTACTTTATTAATGTAAGTTTCTTTTTCAATGACAACAGTGGCATTACCTTTGTCTGCTTTAGTAATTAAAATGTGTTCATTATTTTTAAGGAAGGCTCGTGTTCGCTTTAAATTGTCTTGGAGAACTCCATCATTTAAAGAAAGACGAGTAGATACATTATGTTTATTGTTATTGATAATGTTAAGAAGTTCCTTTCTAACAGTCTCAAATTCTCCAGAATATTTAAGTGAATGTTCAACATTCTTAAAAAGATGAAAATAATCAGATTTTTTAATATTAGAAACAAAATTAAATTTATCGCCTAATTCTAATATGCTTGATACACAATCTGGCAGCGGTGTATTAGAAAGGTTACATAGCCAGTTTTCTTTTATTTTACTTGTGCCTTCATTGTTGACAATTTCAGGGCACCGAACCGGGCCAGGGTCACTGACACTTGTAGCTGGAAGTGTATCGTATACCTCTTCGCGCTCGGATTCTTCGTGTGACAAAAGGGCATCAAACTTTCTATCCAACTTACAACGATATTCGCGAAAAATTCTATTCAACTTCAATTCATAATAATCAATAAATAAATTTATTACAACAGATTCACAGCCATTACTTAAAATCTTATTTCGTATTAGTTGAATTTTATTTCTTAAATAATTAGTTTTTGTGTAAGAGTCCAAAATTTCATTATTCAAAATTGATTTATGTAATTTAGATATGGTTGATTTATGTTTTATGTTCGATCGGAAGTTAAAGAAGGTAATACATTTAAGCTTGTTAGTACTTTGTGTAATATGTTTTGGGAAAACGCCATAAGCCCTACATTTAATTAAAAATTTGCACTTCAACTCACTGCTCTTCAATTTCCTTTTCAATTCACCCACATATAGTTTTTCTAAATTTCTTTCTGATTTTTTGATTAAAAATATTCCGCTGGCAAAATCACACATAAAAAATAGCTATGAATTAAAAAATAAATTAAAAGAAGTTATCATTCCACCTGGTTACACTCTTATTAGTCTAGATGTAGTTAGTCTATTCACTAATACTAGTGAAACCTTAATCACAAATGCAATAAAACATTTTTGGAAATTCTTGAATAATAAGATCAATGTTTCTTTAAATGAATTTTGCGCAGGAGTGTCATTGGTTTTGAATTCAACTTTTTTTCAATTTAACAAAAAATTTTACAAACAAGTTTTCGGCTCTCCAATGGGCAGTCCCTGTAGTCCAGTAATGTGTGATCTCGTAATGCGTTTACTTGAAATTTCATGTTTAGATAAGTTATGTTTTGATGTTCCATTGTACGTACGGTATGTGGATGATATCCTCATATGCGTGCCTACTAAATATATCTACTATACCAAAAACATTTTTAATAGCTATTGTCCTGAATTACAATTCACTGTTGAGACATGTAACAATAACAACAGCATCAGTTTCTTAGATTTGGAGATTATTATTCAAAAAAATAACACAGTACTAACTAATTGGTACCAAAAACCCACACACTCAGGCCGATACTTGAATTTTCTTTCCCATCATCCAATACAACATAAAATAGGTATCATTTACACACTAGTAGACTTTTCTATTAAATTAGCAGACACACAATTTCATAATTATAATTTAAAATTGATTAATAAATTTTTATTAGCTAACAACTATCCTCAAAGATTTATTGACAAATTTGTGAATAAAAGATTAAATACCTTGAAAAACATGAATACGATTGACAATAGCAACAGAAATAAAAATAATTATAAATTAATCTTATCATTACCGTATATTCCCCACTTGCATAGTCATATTAAATATTATTGTAAGAAGCTTCACATTGGTCTTATATACAGTTTAAACAATAAATTAAAATCGATTTTTTCACTTGGAAAAGATGTAACTGAGCCACTCGATAAAAAAAATGTTGTTTACCACATACCATGTGCGAATTGCAACTGCTGTTATGTTGGTCAAACATCGAGAGCTGTAAAGTTAAGAATGACAGAACACAAAAGAGACATCGAGAAAAAAAAGAATACATCGGTACTATCACAACATAGCATTGAATTTACACATAATTTTAATTTTGATAATATTAAAATTTTAGACATAGAACAAAATTACAAAAAGCGCCTTTTTTCCGAAATGCTAAATATACATTACTTTAATAATAATATTAACAGACAACAAGATACAGAAAAATTGAAAGATTGTTATAGGTCTCTCGTTATGTCAATTAAGAAAGGTGACTAACTTTATATACATGATTCGAGGACCCCTTTCATTCATAGTATTAAGAAAACATGAACTGTTTATGTGCGTCTCAAGGAACTGCTTGCGATTCTTATTTGATTGTATAACGTGCGTGTACTATGTCATTTGTGTATGTGCAGGGTATAAAAGCAACTTAGCTTGAAACTCTGACTACATTACGATTTTACATCCCTTTCGTAAGAGTCAGAGGTATGTTATACATGTAACTTAATTTGCGTTTATTATATTTCACTTAAATTTGTATTGCAAGTAATTTTATTACTCATAGATTTTTGTACCTGATGAGGGCCGGGACGTTGTCCAAACGGCCGAAACGTCGTTTTGTTTTTTAATAAATTCAAAATTTGACAGTACCACCATTGGACGTTGTTTTTAATTATTTACCAACTGTCATTAGACGTTTTATTTAAATTAAATTTTTATTTATCTAGGCTGACCAATTAATTAAACGTTAAATTGTGCGTCACACCACGCACTATACTTTTATGCGTAAGCGTGTTATGCATTTATACCAATTTTTCTTAATGCGTATATTGTTATGTAGCTTTCTTGAAATACCCCATGACTAGCGTTGCTGCTGCACCATGCAGTTTGCTCAACACGTACAACATACGACTTGTGCAGCTGCTGCCCAAGTCTCGCGCAGCAACAGCACTAGTCTTGGGCCGCTTCTGCTTTAGTGTGAGCGAGGTAACAACTGCCCTACCTCTAGTTGAGCAGGTACACTATTTTTTTTTCAGTGTAGTAGTAAGAAACTGTTTGCATGTATTTTCTATTTTTTATAATTTCTTTATGATTTTTATAACCAGATCCTGATACTCCTTCCATGATGGTGTAAGGAGCGTTTTGCGATCCTATTCTCCTCTCATATTTAATGATATACCCCGTATGAAAAGTTTTCTTGCCATGAGTAAGATTCTAATGAGGATAAACAAAATGTTTTTAAACAAACGTTTTACTTTATTCTTTATATGCATGTTTTAAATTTTAGTATCTTTGAAAATAGAAGATTTCTGAAATTTCATCATATTCTACTTTAAATACAAATAATTACAAAAATTCTCTATAAACATGTACATATCTAACAGCACAAAAAATATCAATGAAATTACTTAACTAGTTCAGTAAAATGAACTCTTTAATAGTGCAATACTTCTGCGATTTTTATTGATGTATACTTAAGTGTCATTTTAATGTATGCATATATTAGTATCATGTTGTATCAAGATAAATAATAAATTGAAATGTTTTACACAGTTCATAACCAATACTACCAAAAAAAGCTCAACACACTAACATTTTTATACTTACAAATAAACTTAAACAGAACTAATGTCAATTACTTCATGGGTTTACTTTTAGTTATGTAAGCGACTCAATTATCAACTATTCCTGTGTGTAAGGTTTGTTTATTTGTATCCTCGGCAATGTGCAAAAGTATATGAAAAAATAAATTTAGAAGTAAATGTTTAAGTATATACAAGATCAAAGGAGGACATTAAGGGGGTCTAGTAAGGAATGAAATAAGTAAAAATAATAGAAATAACGTCCGCATATGTTTACCATGAAATTAATATTTATAATACCAGCGAATAATAACTAAGAACACACACACAAAGGCCTTAATGAGCATTGTGGCCTATCATTTCTCTCCTGCATGCCAAAGGCGCTTTATGAGAACACCTAGACTGATAGGTGTCGTCAGCTAGAACAATTCTATCGTAAGAAAACAAAAAGAACAAAAAAAAAGTGGGGAGAGAAAGAAAATATTAGGATTAGACATTGGGACATAAAAGGAGAGTGCTTACAAAACCAGTGTTTCACCAATTTTCACGGTCGCAAACGTCGCGCATTGCTCAGCTGCTGACCTGACGCTTGGTCACACGATAAAAAACCGTCGACTGGTCTGCTATCAATCGCAGGTATCTTAGCCACAGCTGATGGCGTCGACACCATAGGCGCTTTCCACGGTCAGCCTCGCTCTGGCCTGGCTGGTTCGACACCCTCACTCTTACACAAATGAGGCTCACATTGGGTAGGTTGCGCTTCGCCTATTTATCACTTTCTAGCAGTGATTGAGGTGCACCAACCAGTTCTGCATCAGACCCTGAGTCATCGGAAGCGAAAGTGGTTTCTACCACCCTCTTTGAGGCTGTACTCACGAAGAGATTTAGATGCCTCACGTAAATAGGGTTCAAACACGTGCTATCTTTGGATTCCAACTCGTACGTGTTGGGAATCAACATGCTCGTGACGATGGAAGGGTATATATGCCGTGGGGCCAATTTCACCATTAATCATGGTCTTGATCGTGCACCTTAGGCGTTCGACTGGATTCACCAGCAGATGATACGGTGGTGTAAGTATTTGCCGTTGACCTAAGCTCTCCAAAAACCCGTCAACGTCTTTGTTCTGGAATTCAAGGCCGTTATTCATCAGCATCACTTCCAGGGTTCTATGGCAGCATGTGCCACTTTCTCTTAATGCACGTACAACCGCCTTCCCATTGGTTCACCGTAATGGCACGACTTTGGCCAATCTGGTGAGTAGACAAGGATGTATTCGTAGTTATACGTCGTTTTTGGTAGGGAGTCCATTATGTCTACGACCACTACATGCCCACAGTAAAGACATGCTATAGTTTCGTTCGGCCGATGTCATGGAACAGCTCACTAACTCCAACACCTTTTCCTGTCCATTGACGTGATATTCACATACACGCCTTTATGGAAGATCTTTCCACGTCTGTTCAATGAAGTAACGCTCGTCAAGCGTTTTGTCCTTATCCGTTTTTCGAAGGGCAGGTCTTGTAATTTCACATTCTTTACGTGGGCTCTTTTTGACTTTAAAACTCGAGCTTAATTGTATTAAGCTCATTATATACTCATTGGCTTTTAATAACTTATCGCACAGCAATCTATTTTTTTCTTCGAGAAACGGCGCTGATTGAGCTCTTTTATCTCCTTCCAAGTTGATGGTTGAAAAGGGTATATTTAAAAGCTCATCTTGACCCGTAGTGGCCTCGGTCTCCGCGTTTGATCTTACCGCCATCATCGTGATTTTAAGGATCTCTCTTATTCCTATATTATCCTGTGTTGACGTCCTTCACCAGCTCAAAGTCTCCGGAAATGTATCGCCCCGCTTGCCACTGGCAGAGGTAATGAGCCTCGACTGTTTTGCTTTCAGTCATTAACAGCTCTCAATTTATTAAAAAATCACAGCCAAGATCTCCCTTTAGTAGTGACGTACATCAGTCACTCAACTGGTCCTCTTGTTGGTGTGGTAACAATTCCGTGGTACTCTGGGTGTTATTTCTTTCGCACTATACAAATTTATTGGCAGTATAAGTGCAAATTACTAACGCTCAAAATTAGCTTGGGATGCGAGAGCTAATGCATGGACGAAACTTGCGTCAAGGCTTCAGCTAGACACAATTCTTCTACCTATATATATTCTTTTACGCTTTAAATTAGATTATTGATTTAATACGATTTGTTAATCGGAAGCTATATGCAAGAGAAAGTATATTTATGTCCCCAACTCTCTTTGTGTGTGTATATATATGTGGTACAAAGTCCAGATACATACATGTATACTATACCTAGCACACATATACTACAGTTTCTGTGCTCGTCGCACTACGAGCCATGAGAAGCCAACAACTGTGTATGTATGTATGCATACCGGTGTAAATACACTTCATATACTGTATGCACTGTAGATCAACGCTTATTAAAAATAATATTTTGTTTTGAAGTATTATTTTCTTTTTCGCTTGCACTTGTTTACAAAATTTTCAAAAACTTAAAGTCAGTAATGGCTCAAAATTGTAATGTAAACAAAGCCACTATAATGTCGCACAATGCCTAGACTCATACGTTATTCTGTCAAGCACCAATGATATGGGGTGCACGAGAAAGGGGGTGGATGAAGCGGAAGCTTTCACTTCGACCAGACCTGTGTTGTCCAGATAACCTCAGCGATACCTCCTCATAGTGTAATTTCTGATCATACTGTAATACACGTGGTTTTTGTCCATCGAGATATCACCACGATTAGACGGCTTCTGCCGTCATCACCTCTCACGACAATTTGTGTACACGAAACGGGAGGAAAGGCGGAGCAGGATACACTGAAATACTCACGAGGGATATTTAAAATAGAATAAATGTATATTTAAACATAATACAATAAAATAATTCCTTTTGCGGGTGCAGGTGTGTGTCTATGTGTGTGCGTGTCTATGTGTGTGCGTGTGCGTGTGTGTGTGATTGTACACGTCGAGCACGGTAGCTCAACGAGATCGTGGCGTATAATCGCGACACAGGCAGACCTACCTGGGCTAAAAGAGGGCCACCTTAACAAAAGAGGCTGACCTTAACAAAAAACGACGGGATGGCAGGTACTAACGGTCGCTGTGGCCACCTTTTCGCGAGCTGTCAGGAAGCTCGTGCTTGCACAAGGAAAAGCTAGCAGGCATCCCTGCTGGTAGAGTCCGAGGGTTAATTAAGTTGCTTGTTGTCAGCACTGACCTTAAGTCACTCGCGGCACTCGCACTCCTCGGTTCACACACTAGAATAGTGAACAGCCTGGTCTTGGGGCACTTGCTTTCACAGAAACACCACGAACAAGATAGGGAACAAACCAGGTCAGTTACAATGAATACAGAAAAAGAGCAGAAAAAATCACTTTAAGCGTGCTCACAGGCCTAAGCTTTTCTGCTGCTCTTAGCTTTTTGGGCTTTTTCCCTCATTTCTTGTGAGGGTCGAAAAATTCTTGATTATTCTTATACATAAAGAGCTTGATGATGTGATCAATCATACTCATATAAGGGTTAGTATGTAGGCACCTTTGTAAGAAAAAAAGAGTCAAGTAGGGAACTGGTGGGTACAAAGCTGGATTCGCATACCCCTCACCCGTAGCACGAGATACCTTACTGAGAGCATATAGGTACACAGTCAGGCTCGTATTGCCCCTGATAGGTAGTACATGACATTTCGGGTGAATTTTCTGTCTTTTAATAAATAATAAAAGATTTAACTCTCTTTGAACACTACTGAGTACAATAGTTTCTCGATGTCTCGGGATAGCATCAGTTCGTACTGCCCTGAAGATCCACCGATTCTCTATATAGAGGATTCACACTGATTTGCAATGCCCCAGAGGTCGGCTCCTTACCTGAGTAATCCAAGAAAGAAAGCAATGGTGGGGGAAAACTAAGAGACTGCACTAGCCTCGTCGTCGTCTCACCTATTACTATGTTTTATCAAAGCCAAGATTAAATGAAGAACAATACAAAGTTTTAAGAAAATACACGTATTTATCAATTTATTGAGCATTAAATGTATACACGACGCTTTTAAAGAGCCAAGCTCATATGTAAAGGGTCGGACCCACTGCGTAAGGCAGAAGCAGAGTGATCGGTCCATGCCCCTAATGGGCCTTTTATACCCAAATCTGCTGCGGCAGCTTGAATAAGGCAGCTTGACCACTAGAGAAACTATAGTTTCACTTAGTTGTTTTATTACGTTATAGAGGGCACTAATACACATTTATAGGGACGAGAATTGAAATGAACAATAGCTTCAGTTTGGCGATATATCTGACCATTAAATTAACTGAAATATATTTGTAACCTTACATTCTCTCCTGTTCCTTTTTACCTGAGCCCTATATCCTTATCCTCACTCTGTCTAAGCTGTTTGTCTGCACGGCACGGCAGTACTGGACTACTTATCTGTTAAAGTGGTACAAACTTGAATGCCTGTACGCATGGAACTAAGTTATTATAGAATAGCTACATTTTTAAATAGTTGGATTTAGTTTCGTTAGCTATAGTTTTAGTAATGCACAGGAAAGAAAAAAAAACGTTTTTTTTTTTTTTTTCATTTTAACTTTCTACTTCAACGTGTAAAGGCAAGCATGTTTTTTTGTTAAAAATAAACAGTTGCTATGTGTTACCCATGGTTTACCAAATTCAAAGCCAAATTAGTTTAACAGTTGTTAAATTAATGCTTTATTTGAATGCAGTGCTTATGCTTTAAATCCTACAGAGATCCAGGTCTTATTTACTGTAAACATCTGTTGATTGAAATTAAAATAAAACTAATGTGCTTTTATTGCTGATTAGTAAGATCATGAAATTTTTATTTTAAAATGCTATTTATACGAAAAAAAACATGATTATTATCTAAAACTAAGAATATAATTAAAATTTACTAACTATCGGCTTTTACCATGATGACCAAATAACAAAAGTATACTTACTCAAATAATATAGAATAATCTAATCCATGAAACAAAAATATCGAAAAAAATATGACATATACGAACTGAACGAGTTCAAAAACTTCTTGGAGTATCATACAAATAAATCCATGTTTTTGATGGTAATAATACATCCTTGTAAAGAAAGAATCTAAGTCTTCGATGTGGTTCCATCGTGATTTTTCACTTTCCGGCACAACATGAATTATGAGATTAGAATCATGAGGCCTTTCTTCATTATCATCATCACCTTCCGTTTCTGACGATGCATTTAACTGTTGATAGCTATCTACTACTGTTGTCATCTAAACAAAAAAAGGTTTTTTTCAACAAAAGACAATAGTGTAAGTATTATAAACGTTTACACTATCATTGGGTAGATGATTCTTACTACATGTATGGGTGCTTTCCAGAAAGTTATATATAGTATATGAATTATTAACAACAATATCATATTGTATTAGGAATGCCGTTACATTATTATTTCATTTTTAATGACTATCCGATTAATAAAAAATTTTTATTTTCATTCTAGCATAATCGTAACTTAGAATACCTTCTTACTCTACTGGGTATTACGAATACATGTCAAGGTAGCTCCCTTATCTACTGCTCTAGTCAAGCAGGAGAGTTTTACTTGTGTATGTATACGTATATACATATATCAGTGTTGGTATTCTGCTACCATCTGTCATTATTAACCATGAAGCTGATTTTTACGTCTTTCTAGGCAAAAATCTTTGGAAAATGCCCTATGCCTAGCATTTTACATGAGAGTATTGAGAAGAACAGAGATTTTTTTACAAGTACATCATAACTTGTCTGCTCAGGTTTTTTATTGTGAGTTGGGAAATGCCTGTAAAGCTGATTTTTTAGTGCTCTGCTGTTTGAGCTTGTCTTAAAAAGTTGAACTTTGAGCTGAAATATCTCGAGATTTTGCTCCACTTGTGGTATAAACAAGGACACCGTTAAATTAAGTAGATCAAAGTCTATTAAATAAAACATATTTCATTTCATAAATTTTTGCAAGGGGGCTACCTTAAGAGTATTTAGTAAAAACACACTTTAATAAAATATATATTTTTATAATTTGATAAGTGGACACTCACACAAATTTTTAAAATTCAATGTAAATTTCTTCAGTTGTCACAACACTTTTAAATACGCTAAGAAAACTTTTCCAGGAATTTTAACTAGTTGTTTTTAAAGTTACACTTCTATAGGCGTGTCTTGCCCTACGGAGTAAATCAACGATTTCACATTGGTGACCTTGAGAAAAAGTATAACAAAAGTGGATTTTGCTTGATTTTACTTGAATAGTTCTCAAAGAGGTTTGAACCTCTGACCTCCTGCATACTAGGCGAGTCGCTTAATTTTTTAAATTTTTTTTCAAAGAATGTTTATGAACTTTGATGGGGTTACATTATTTATTCTTGTAAGTATTACACATATATTAAGCGAAGTTCTAAACATACAAACTAAAGCTTGACGATGACGTATATGTAAAGTAAGAGATTGAATAAATAACGTAAATTTACTGATTAAATAAGCTAGAGAAATGAGTATTCGTAAAATTAGGATCGTGTAAAGAGCATCAATGAAAAAAGATATTCGTGAAGCAGGTCATTGGTCAAAATAATCTTTTAAAAGAGTATTTCTTGTAGGTTAAAAGTGAAAACAAAAAACTATCGTTATCACAATAACACTGTTTTTTGAGCTCTATGTGCTTAGAGACTATTTATGTATTTGTATTGTACAGTGACGTAGATAGTTTAATTTTCTTATCTCATAATTTTTTAAATCATATATTTAGTATCCGTTAATGCAGTTAGGTACCTAATTATCTTTGCCACGATCGGCTTGTTTCTAATTGTTATTGTTTGCGTTAAGACGCTTTTGTTTTTCAAGGTTTCCCATCGAAAGCAAACTTGAAGTTATTAAATTTTATCAATTAGTGCATGTGCAGAGTGCATGTTATTAAAGTATTATTTGACTGTACTTAACGTTTACCATAATTTGTTTGCTACACCTTTTATAATCATTTTTTCTTTATAGCTAATATAAATACATGCCTTTTTTAGACTACTCACGTATGTAGTATATATTTCAACACGTGTATCCACTATTTAACTATAGTCTTCGTGGGCATACTATGGATGGGGTATCCTACCTAACATCCATTGACTGTATTTAATTGCAGGGGTTTATTTATTTCTTAATTTAATTTCTCTTGTTCAAATCAATAGCTTAGTGACTATAGTAAAAGTAAGCTTCTATTACATCTGCTTGCAGCCTTTTGAGAACTATTTTCTAGGATTTTTTCCATCGTTATTTTCTTTTTATTCTTGTTTTGCATTTTCATTATTTTTATTACGCTCAAAATGGTATTTTTTGGTGCTTCTCTCATTCTTTCTTGAAATCTCTGTGCCGCTTGTTCCGACTTTAAGGGTCGTTTGACGCTTGGAAAGTATGGTTAGCCTTCACAAAAAGTGGTCTTACTATTATGAGCCAAACTTTCTCTATGTAATGTAAGGATATGCATATTATTAAAATCAAAAAGTTCTGCTAATAGTGTAATATTAGCTACAGGTATTTTCTATTAGTTCACACTGTTCACAGCAGACTGTATGCAGCGTTGCTAAAGTAGATGCCTGTTCGGCGGCAAACTTAAATGTGTATAAAATCAAGTAGCTCAAAAACATTCATTATATTTATTTGGTCTTCGTAGATGATACAGAAGTATTGTTTGGACCGAAAAGTCATGCTGGGATGGCAATTGTCGGGAGTAGGAATCGGGATCAGTGGGTTAATAAATCATTATGTTCCTTAAAAACTATGTACAAATTTATTAACAGAAAATTACTTATAAATGCTCACTGTGAGAGAAGCGTTTTTAACAGCAGCCGTGAGCTAACTGACTGTTGTACAGAACAGCTAACTTTAAATGTCTGAAGCATTTTGGGTCTGTTCATTGAAATAATACTGTGAAAATAGCTACCGGTTAAGAAAATCTAAACGTAAGCTTAATACATGCGAAAGTCTTTGTTTTGATCTTACACATAAGGAGATAGTAGAGATAAGAAAAGCATTACTATTGTAAGAGAAAAAATGTTGATGTAAATGTATCGTAATGAATATAACTTGTTGACTGAATTACTCGTAGTATTAACTGAGTAAAAAGTTCAATTTTAAAAATAAAAACTTCTTTAGGCGCACCTTGATTGGGAATAAAATGGCAGAAACTTACGTAACGTACATACCTTTGTAAATATGCACCTATACATACTGCAACTCGTATGCGCTCAAGTCTCACCGTTTACCTTCAGATTCCGATACGTACATACAGTCAGTATATAGTATTATGCATGCACATTGCGTGTTTTTTAATGTACTATCGAAATAGTATCATCAACGGGGCAGCTTTAAATACTATAAAAGTAATTTTTGATTTCTTTGTTTTAATTAAGGATAGTTTTTATGGAATCCGATCTGAGATCTCATCCAATTATTTATCGTTGATAGGGTAGAACATTAGACGATTCATGATACTACGCATTTTAATGCATCAACCCCATTCGAAAATTTGGCTCAATTCGGCTGTCAGGCGATTCCCTAAATTTGGGACAATGGGTACAGATAAATATTGACAGTCATTCGTTTTATTTTTCTGGTGACTGCAGTCTTGTTCTATTTGTCACAACAGAAAGCAAAAGAACTCGAAAAACTATTGATAGTTGTAGATCTACCCACATTTTCAACTAGCTCTCCGTCTCTCGTTTTCCATCCCTACTCACGATCAACACCCACATTATCATGGTACACGTACTAAGCTAAGATGTACTCAAGTGCCTTGCCGATGCTTTTGTCTCCTTAGCTTATTCTGAACACTCTCCAGGCTCAGCATCCTTTCACTCGATCCCTCTTTCCTTTGACCATTCTTACTGCTCGACTCTGGTCGAGGTATCTCAAAAATTTTTAACAACTATTAAGCTAACAACAACAACAACGAATAATGATGACATTTGAGATAAACCTTACACAAAGCGACCACTAAGATCACGCATTGACACATACAGCATGACCAAGAGGAGGAGATTGCAGTCCAAGCAACTTGCATTGTATCTAAACCTTGCAATCGACTCCTCAATCTTAATCAAAACCTTGCTTCCGATCAAACGCACGATTGTCATCTACGTAATCAATGCCTCATGCTAAGTCATGTCATTTGATTAATGTGCACATTAATTATTATTTTTTCAACCCATAATCAGCTTATCATAATGCGCTGTCTCTATTGTCATGACGAGATGTCAGATTTAAATTTATTAAAGTTCATGACCAGCTGTATTTTATCGAACGCAACATAAAATACTGTAAAAATTTCGGATTAACTTTTAAATTTTGATTTCAGTCTTAGTCTACAATATCCACGTTTAGTGTGAAATTTACTACTCATTACCCTTTCAGTACTTTCTAAAACTGTTTTATTCAATGGATCAAAAAATAGTCTTAAAAAGTGGTCATCTATAATGGTTGTTATCTCATACAGTTACTATTTCTCTTACTTTTAAAAACTTGACAGTGCACAGAGGCATGAAAAGTTGTTTAACTAAACAAAAAAAATAATAACAGAATGAAGAGTAGCTGTGAAAAGTTCCTGTGCAGTAAAATAATAATTAATTTCAGAGACAAAATAACCAATAACTTGTGATACAGCAAATTGACGTTTTACAAGATATCTTGAAACATGTGGTCAGTGTCAAGGGTGTAATACATAGCAGAACATACGTCTCCTCGATATGACTTCATAAATGCTGAATTTAGAAAAAAGCGCCCCTGTGCAACGAGTATGTGTGGATAAACTATCTCGGGTGATTCTTTTGTACATCTCGCTGCCCCTATTCTTCCCTGCTGCTAGTGCTTTACTACCACATACACGTACCGAATACCGATACTTTTAGTGAAAACATACTTACAGGCGTAGAACACACATACAACTGTAATAATCATCATCTGATAAAAAAATAAGAGGCTCTCTTTTTCGTGCTCCATGGCTTAAAGTAACGCCTTTGCCATGGTAATCCCATGTTGGCGGACCCCCACAGTTTGTATAGCTAAATAGAGAAGAGAAACAAGCCGATCCGCACAGCAGAGCTTCGAGGTGGTGTTAGCACCAAGTGTTATGAGTCTGTACCTTCTCCATGCCAAAACGACCTCCGGAACCTTTTCAGAGCTATCATTAACATTCACTTGTATAGCAACTTTGTAATTTCTTAGTGTACTCGGTAGTATTCAAAAGTGATCGACAAGCAGTCATCCTTTTACCAATCCACTCCCACTTATTCCTCTTTTGGCAATCAAGAGCTACTCAAGTGCTTTGAAGAAGTAAAGTAGAGTACATCACCATGTATTCTATATTATCAGTCGTCACTTGATGAAGATCCATGTCAGATTAAATGAAAAAGTAGACTTATTATGTACTGTCGATCTTCACTTTATTCGTTAAAAACGTGTTACAGCTATTTCGGTATCACAGTATCTTCGTCAGACAGATGTACATCAAGACTTAATAATATACAGCACTCTCTTAAGAACATACACGTTGCGCCGTGGTCGACAATCAGATAACAGGAGCTATACACATACATACATACATTCACACATTCATACGTACACACATAAATGCTTACAGTTCGTATACAGTCAATAATACTGGTCATTTCAAAGCCTAATTAAGTAGAGGCGAATTATTCAAATTCAACTTGGTCATTCAATAAGATATTAGAGTCTTTTCATTTATTAGTTTCTAGTGCTTCTAATGCATCTAATTTTAATCCTTTATTACATGTGTGTAAAATCTTAAAATTGTTATTGTAAATATGATTACATTTAAGAATGTGAGTGGCATAACTAGAAGTATCTAGTTGTGTTTCGTAGGCTTTTTCGTGTTCCTTGAGTCTGAACTTGAAAGCTCTACCTGTCTGTCCTCTATATTTCTTATCACAAGAACCACCACTAAGTTCGTAAATACCTGATTTGTTTTCTTTTTCCGTCTGATCTTTATTATTTTTGATGATAGTTTGTAAGGTTTTGTTTGATTTAAAAGCTATGTTTATATTGTACTTCTTCAAGTGTTGTTCAATCTTTTCTGACAATTTGCCTACGTAAGTAATTACATGATACGGTGTAGTTTCTCTAGCGGACTGAGGGAAAACTTTGTTTATAGCTTTCTTATACTGTATATTTTTAATTAACTTGTCGATAATGTTGGAATCATAGCCATTATTGTGAGCTATTTGTTTAATTATTTGTAATTCTTTAGTATAGTTCTCAGAGTTTAAAGGTATGGAAAGGAGTCTGTGAATATAACTATTGAATGTAGACATTTTATGCGAGTACGGATGAATAGAATTTTTATGTATTGTGGAATCTGTGTAGGTAGGTTTATGGAAAATACTATACTCTAGTTGATCGTGAATTCTATGTATTGTTGAATCCAAACAATTAATTCTATTGTTGTTTTTTTGTTCCATAGTGAATTCAATATTTTTATGTAATGTATTAAAACGTTTGAAAAATAAATTTAGTTGCCTTTTTGTACGAGTCCAACAACAAATTACGTCATCTACGTACATTACCATATTTCAAGGCATGCGAGAAAGAATACTGTCACCCACGTGGCATGCTTCATTCAGATAGTGTGAATATAAAGTTAATCTTACTATTATATAAAGAGACAGCGTTTGTTTGTGTATTCAGTCACTTTCACAGAAAGTTTTCATGCTATTTTTAAAAAACTTACTACAAAACAGCTTGGCAAGGGCATTTTGACTTTTGACGCTCCCTAAATAATACTTCACTTTTTTTTATGCTTTGGGTTTAATTTTTATTTAATGTATTGTGACCTCATCAAATTCTTACACACTGCCATAGAAGTTTGAATTTTTCGTTGAATACTGCAAATAGTGTATTAAATAGAAAAGTATCAAATTTCAACATAAACAAAATAAGTATGTCAAATTTTTATAAATAGGAAGCATGTGACACGATGGGAGGTACTCTATTATGCATTCTAAAATCATTTAAAATGCACCGAAGTTTTGCAAAAAAAAGTCAGACTTCAATACAAACCAGAGCCAATTTTCTAAATTTTATTTTATAGAGAGAATCATTATTTATAAGAAAGGTCATTTGTGATGAAAATTTATTTACTTTAAATACTTCAATATTTCACCATTTTTTAACGGCCTCTTCAGGACCGACTATAGTGGGTGCCTCAAGCACCCAACAAAGATAATTACGGACCATCCTAACCTAAATGTTTTCCTTTTTCATTCTCTGATCTTGTTGAATTAAGACTATGAACGGATAAGAATTACAAACTGACTTTAGGATAGTCCTGTAATTATGTTTGATGTGTGCTTGTCGTACCCACTGTAATTGATCCTGAAACAGTTGTTGTAAAACGGTGAAAGATTGACCAAAGTATTTAAATTAATAGAATGGACACTCCCAAATTGCCTTTTTCATTAATAATTACATTTTGGAGTGAGCACGTAAGTCAGAAAAGGAGTCTTCAGAAACATAGCAATTATTGTTATTCAATAAATTACAAAATAAAAGAAAGTGTTTTGGTTGTAGAGACTTTTCATCGATATTTAAGGTCCATGTAAAGTACTACAGCACAGTACTTTTAATATAAAAGAGTGTACATGTTACTTAGTCTTGTTGAAATCAACGCGTCTCACGTGTCTCTTACGCAATTAAAGGTACTACCAATTTATACTTCATTGCTGCTGTAATCCCTAGCAGTAATGTGATAAGCCATACAAGAATTAAATGCCATTCAAGGCCAATGAAGCAGAAAAGTACAGCTACCAAATAATGAGTAGACGTCGTAGTTTGGAGAAAACTGGAATTCTTACAGAAGAAGGAAATAAATTAAATAACAGGGATATTAATATACAAAATGCAAGGGCTTTTCTCATGAAAAATAAAACATAAAACTCTGTCAATATAAGTGAATAAAAACAATGACAACAACTTAACAGAAACTTTCCCACAACTCGTAGAATGGGAACCCAATAGAACTATTTTTTGTTAACCACCTAATCGTAGAAGAAAGAATTATGGGCTGATATAAGTCAAAAAATGTACAACTAATAACCTTTCAAGCCAGCATTAAGGCTAAGAAAAAGGAAATGACTTTAACAGATAATAAAGCACAGTATGATTTTTCTATCTAAAATCATGGACATTTACCAGGTTTTAATACATTTTTCTCGCATTGATAAGCAACCTCACGAATACAAGATTACAGTTTAACATACATGAGATAAATTCTCCATTTTTTAACAAAGTGGTAAGAACGATTTGACACATAATAGGCACTGGATGTAACAAATTTTACGTAAGTACCATAGTGGACAATCTGAAAAGTCGAGCAGCGGCCCACTTTTTTCCGTCCGTAATACAACATGAAAAGATCAAAAAACTTGTGTAAAACAGTTCGTATTGTAACAATTTATAAACAGTTAGTAGAAAAATTAGAAGAGATAGATAGCAAATACTTAATGATAGTAAACTTAAAATAAATTAACGTGATAACAAAAACATAGAAAGTTGCACACTTTAGGAGCAAAAGTTGTGCAACAAATTAATAATAAGGTAATACTTGAACTTATAATCAGGTTTAGGAGGGAAGAAGAGTTCATAAGACAAAAAAAAAAGAAATAGTCAATGAGCTTATAAAACCTGTAAGGTACAGAGTACATACCCAAATAATTGAAGAAAATAGAGAGCAGTATGGGCTATAAGATCTCATTTTATCAAGAAATTTATGATGGATACATCTTGCAGCAAACAATCAGGTGTAAACACAAGAGGATAAAAAAACTGGCACACTGCGTCAAATACCAAACAGTCACCGATGAAAGTCAAATAACAGGTGGTGGTCTCATGAAAGCAAATATGGTAAGCACCAAATAAAAGAATGCCTCAAGCTTCTGGAAAATACAAAAAATGAAAAGATTTATACACAAGATGGGAAAACTGTAAGAATCACAACAGGACACAAGTCCACAAAATTGAAAATATAGTAGACAGAAGCAAAGATGCAAATAATCAGGTGAAAACCAGTGAAGTAACGAGTACACATATTATGAAAAAATAACGACATAGATGATTCCATGAATAGATACAACTATTAAAATGGAGTAAAAAGTAATTATACTAATTATAATAACAAATAGCATACCACACAATTACCTGTAACATAAATTTTCAAAATAACAGAGGGTACAGGGCTAATTGCCATAACAGAACGTATCCCAGAAATAATGGGATGAACCACAGCAAGAACTATATCAAATGGTATAAACACAGCTATTATAATCAGGAAAAAAACGGTCGAAACACAGGAAACCAAAATATACGTACGATCTAACAGATATAGTAAACGGTTCTCAGGCAAATTATTGAAACTCGGAGAACGCTAACCATACTTTCCAAGCGTCAAACGACCCTTAAAGTCGGAACAAGCGGCACAGAGATTTCAAGAAAGAATGAGAGAAGCACCAAAAAATACCATTTTGAGCGTAATAAAAATAATGAAAATGCAAAACAAGAATAAAAAGAAAATAACGATGGAAAAAATCCTAGAAAATAGTTCTCAAAAGGCTGCAAGCAGATGTAATAGAAGCTTACTTTTACTATAGTCACTAAGCTATTGATTTGAACAAGAGAAATTAAATTAAGAAATAAATAAACCCCTGCAATTAAATACAGTCAATGGATGTTAGGTAGGATACCCCATCCATAGTATGCCCACGAAGACTATAGTTAAATAGTGGATACACGTGTTGAAATATATACTACATACGTGAGTAGTCTAAAAAAGGCATGTATTTATATTAGCTATAAAGAAAAAATGATTATAAAAGGTGTAGCAAACAAATTATGGTAAACGTTAAGTACAGTCAAATAATACTTTAATAACATGCACTCTGCACATGCACTAATTGATAAAATTTAATAACTTCAAGTTTGCTTTCGATGGGAAACCTTGAAAAACAAAAGCGTCTTAACGCAAACAATAACAATTAGAAACAAGCCGATCGTGGCAAAGATAATTAGGTACCTAACTGCATTAACGGATACTAAATATATGATTTAAAAAATTATGAGATAAGAAAATTAAACTATCTACGTCACTGTACAATACAAATACATAAATAGTCTCTAAGCACATAGAGCTCAAAAAACAGTGTTATTGTGATAACGATAGTTTTTTGTTTTCACTTTTAACCTACAAGAAATACTCTTTTAAAAGATTATTTTGACCAATGACCTGCTTCACGAATATCTTTTTTCATTGATGCTCTTTACACGATCCTAATTTTACGAATACTGATTTCTCTAGCTTATTTAATCAGTAAATTTACGTTATTTATTTAATCTCTTACTTTACATAGTTTAAATAAAATAAATAATTTCCTTGTACTATTCATTTATTTGCATCTCTTTGGTTTCTTTAGATCTTTCAGTTTACAAAAAAAATGTATGTAATAAGAGACAGTTTGGGACGACCTGCATGATAACATTATCCTTGTGCTTTTTTAACCTTTTTTAACCTAACGGTCGATGATAAAAAGAATTCTTGACAATGAACAGTCAGTTAAATGATCAGACTCTAGAATAAAGAATTTAACTTTTTTTTACGCAATAAGACACTTGAAAGATTTTTTAATTTTTTTTAAAAAAAGGTAAATAGTTAGAGTTATGCAATCCTTACGTTACTTAAGGCAGTCTGAATTTTTATTTTTTAATAATTACATAAATAATGCAATTTACTTGTATCGAGAGCAACTTAGGACGCTTATAGGCTTCTTTTACTAATGAACACAAAGATAAATACTTAGACTTACACCTTTACTGACGTATCAGAAAGCACTTAGCGTTTTTTTGTCAATTTACGATAGGATAAACTATCAGACATGTGATTTCTTTACGTAACTTAAGGCACTTAAAACCTTTTTTAATAAAAAAGCGGTTTAATAAATAAAATCTGACCCACGCTTAAGATAGTGTAACCATAGGTACTTGTTTATTTCATTCTTTTTTTTTTCTTTTTTTTACTACGTTGTAAATAATTGTCTTATACTAAAATAAACACAAAATGTAACTTACACTGCTAAGCAGTTATTCATTACTTTTAATGACTTCAAATGAAATCAATATAGTGTCGAAAACCGAGTATTAAAAGTCGTTTATCATATTGATTAAGCTACCAATATCAAACTATCACAACCAAGTCAGTACGCCACAACGGTACTTGCTGTATAATTTTCCATTAATTTGCCGCTTACTTGTGACGTTAAAACTAAATTTGCCACTGCACCCAGCAGCCGAAAAATCAGTTGCGTGTCAGCTTGATATCTAACTAGCATCAAACTTTATACACGAGGCTACGAATAGTGTCAAGGTTCAAGACTTTAAATTAATCACCTTTCCAATATAGTAATTTAGGAAGTCAATCATATGTCTCAAGCAATCCATTTTTAAACTTGAATCCTATAGAAGAACAAATGTCATCAATCTTAGAGATTAGGAATGTGTTAAAACCAATCTTTGTTAATAGCAAAATAAATTGAGTTTTGAAATATATTATGTATATCAACTAAAGGGCTGCGCCTCGTGTGTGCTCTATGTTGTTTCATTAAAAACATTTTCATTATTTTATTTCAGCACACAAAGCCATACAGAAAAATTTTTTTAAATGTATTTATTTTTATTGTTTTTTATGGAAAATAAAGTTACTTTAACTTTGTATCACGTTCGATTGTAATCTTTATCAACGTACAAATTAAAATTACTTTCTATTTATTTAATTAAATATTATTTTTCAAATTTACTTGCGCTTGACTAGTTTCAACTAATCACAAAATTAATAAACGTGCTTTATCACGTGACCCACTTACAAAAACATTTTAATACACTTTATCTCTATTTAAATGATTAAAACAATGTGAAAAAAAATTTCTCTTAATACAATACTAATTGTTATACTTTTGTTTCTCATCAGTTGTAACAAATTTTTTGGGACATTCTTAAAACAGAGTAAAGGTCTCAGTCAAAAAGCTAGTACAAGGAATCAGTTAAAGAATTAAGCTACCAAGCCAAATCAACTAACTCGACGCATTTGGCCAAATCCAGCTACAGATTTGGAGTTAAACAGTGTTGTGTCCTAATCCATGTACCGTTCTATAACTAAGAATCTCATGCTACTTGTGAAAAAATTGTTTTGGTCATGATTAAGGTAGGGATATTTTCAACACTATGTAGCCAAAGTGCGCTCAGGCAAGGAAGTGTTCCAAAATTCCAAATTGATTAAATTTTTTGTAGAAACAATATATTTTATAATACATAAATATTTGTTTAATTAATTTTTGTATAACATTAATTGATTATTTTTTTTTAAACGGTGTTACTCACAAAACCACTTAGCACGCATATACTTATATTTTCGGGTAGTTGATTACAAATACATAGTAATATTAGTCGCAAATCTAACTCTTTAACTTCACCAGATTTCTCTAAGTAGCAAATTACTCTCTTTCTCTCTTTGATAAGCAAGACTAGAACAGCCCCCTACTCTACCTAGTACCTAAGCCTCTTCCACTATCTACCACTGTAAGTATAACGACTAAACTGTACGTGTCGAGGTTTATAATAGCTGAGCTATCTAAAAACATCTTTCCCGCAGTAGGTCGACTATTTAATTCCCGTCCTAGAATTTTTTTTCCTCAATCCTTTTGTATTTTTATTCGAGCAGATTGTCGATTTTCAATCATTTTACAGGACAAAAAATTACATTTTTCTATTTCGGAAGTTTTCAAGGGGTTGCTGCGCCCTTCATAGGAAAAAAAGTGTTGGGCCCAAATGTACATACGGCCAGGGAGATCCTAACCAAATTTGTCAAAGTCTAATAGTGCTTAATTAAAAAGGTTAAAATAAAATTTTTATCATAATTTAATTTTCTTCTGTATAAAAATTTTAAAACTGGAAAAACATAGGCTTAAATAATAGAAACACTTAATTCCAAGATAATCAATAACCTTTGTCTTATCCATATAATAATTAATAGAATTCAATTTAACAAAGAGTCAGCTGAAGAAATTTAAGTTATTAATAAATAACCAGCAATTATATTGGCTGGTAAACGAACTCTTACAATTCCAGAACGAATAATATTTATTAAAGAATCAATAATTACTATAAAAGGTAGCAACATACTTTGAGGTACTAAATAAATAAATATATATAATTAGTATATTTAGTTCAATCAAATTATACGAATGAACGTCATAATCTTAATGATAAGTTAATATTGTACATAAATGTCTAGATCTAGTAAAAATGTAAGGAAATGCTCCTGTACAATTATTTATTAAAATTATTAAAATTAATCTAATTAAAATTAATAAATTTCCCATTAATCGTGAAATATGTTTAGGAAAAAATGTTATATTTACTCCCAAAAATATTTCAAAAAATTGAATTTTTAATGTTATTTAGTTTATTAAGATTCCAAATATTATTGGATATCAATAAATAAATCTTTTACAAATAGCAAATACTAATCTATAGATAAAACATAATTAAAATGAGCAACTACATAATAAGTATCATGAAGAATAATATCAATAGAGGAATTAAAAAGTATAACTACTGTTAAACCTTCTAAAGTATACAAAAAAAAGTCCTAATTCTCAGTAATTTGTAATATTTAATTTTAATCTTATTCCATTTAAAAATGCCAATTATCTGAAAGTTTTTATTTCCATAGGAATGGCAATAATTATAGTGGTCATGGTAAAATAATTTCGAATATCTACTTCAATACCATTTGTAAATATATGATGACCTCAAACAATAAAACCTAATAAATTAATAGAAATTATTGCATCAATTATTCCTATAATAACAAATACTTTTTTTTTTATTCTTTCATCACAAATTATGTGAGACATTAATGAAAATCCTGGTAAGATTGAAATGTAAGCTTCAGGAGGACCAAAAAATCAAAATACATGTTTGCATAATACTAGATTTACTCCTCCTACAGAATCAAAAAAGGAAGTATTAAGATTTCGATCAAATGAAAGTACAGAATAGCTCCTGCTTATACAGGTGTAGATAATAATTATAAAATAAATGTTAATAATGTTACTCATGCAAATAATGGTAATATTTATAGTTTAAAAATTTTTGTATTAAAAATAGTTGAAACAAAATTATTGACCCTATAATTGATAAAGCTCCAGAAATATGTGCAGAAAAAATCGATAAATGTACTGATGGCTCTACATGAGAAAGATTAGAAGATAAAAGAGGATAAACTGTTTAAGCTCTTTCAGTACCTGATCCAACGAATATTCTATAAATCAATAAAATGATTCTTGGAAGTAAAAGTCAATATTTAATATTATTTATTCGAGGGAAGGCCATATCAGGAATTTCTATATTTAAAGGAGTTTAATGATTTCCAAATCCTCCTATTATTACAGGTATTACCAAAAAAAGAATTACAATAAAAGCATGAGCAGTAATTAAAGAATTATAAATTGTATTATTCCCAATTAAAGAACCTGAATTTCCTAATTCTAATCAAACTAAAATTCCTAATCTTAATCCTAAAATTCCTAATCATGAACAATATTCAACATAGCAATATATTTATGATTAGTTAAAAATAACAATTATGTTTTCATTGATTTATATAAATTAAATTATAAAACATTGTGATTTTAATATTAAAGTATGACTTAAACGGCAATGCTGTCCAATGGTCTTTATTTATTTATTAAAGCAACGTTTCGGCCACTTTAGAATGAGGCCCTTTTCAAGCACTATAAATTTCATACAAATCATGACAAAATTAATAAAAAGGTAAACAATTATACAATCGCTCGTAGTTTAAAACACTAAAACTTACAATTATATCATAGTATACAGGCTTTACGTGATCGCTTACATTTGTCGAGATCTTAGTTAATTGACTGTAGCCTGTAAGCGACTCGAACATACTAACGAAAATTAATTTCTATACCAAGGACAGGTATCTATAAGGCAGGACCAATACCAATACATACATGTGCAAGAGTTGCAATGGTTAATGTATGTATTAGAGAAGGCGTGACATATATGAAAAGATATTTTTGAATAAAATTTATTTAGTTATTATGCTATTGTCTGCGACTAGAGTAAATTACTTTTGATTAATTCTTTAAAAATTGGTAATAAATTTTGTGTATCAAATTGTCTATTTAAGTTATGGATATTTCTACTTATGTGTATCATTTCTGATACCTCACGCCTACTCCTTACATTTTCAACATCTAAAATCTGTACATTACTGTATTCAAAATCTATATTGTGTCCTGAATCTTTCACATGGTAATACAATGCAGATCTGTCATCTTTTTTCTTAACATCTATCATGTGTTCACCAACTCGTGTTTGCAGAGTTCTACTTGATTGACCTATATAATACCGATGACAATCTAGACAATTAATTTTATACATTATATTTGGTTTGTAACGCGATTCTATTTTGTCTTTACCTAATTGATTATTTATGTTCATCTCATTAATGTTTTTAAAAATGACGTTAATATTGTACTTTTTTGAAATCTTCTTTATCTCATATTCATAGTCTTTTGAAAACGGTAAGACAATATAGTCATTATATGAGGTTATACTATGATTTTTATAACTATCTTTTTTATTTAATATGTTTAGTCTTTTTTTAATGTATGTATCAATAAATTTTAATGGATAGTTATTAGCTTTTAATAATTTTTTAACTATCTCAAAATTTTCTCTATGGAACTTATTATTAGACAGTTTTATATTTTTATCTACTAAATTATAAACTATTCCAATTTTTTGTTGTAAGGGGTTGTGTGATTCAAAATTAGGATATTGTCCTGAATGACTTGATTTTCTATACCAGTTAGTTATGATTTTGTCAGAATTAAAGTAAATAGTAATGTCTAAAAAGATTATTATTCTAAGTGTTGGATTTTCCAAAGTAAATTGTAAATATGGATCAAAACTGTTGAACGTTTGTAGTATTGTATCTATATTATCATCTAGAGAACATGAAAGTAAGTCGTCTACATATTTTACGTAAAATTGAAGTTTGAAGGGTAATTTATTTAAACAATACTGTTCTAAGTCATTCATTACCAATTCAAAAAGTACGGGGCTAAGAGGATTACCCATTGCACAGCCAAACTTTTGTTTAAAACATGATCTATTGAAAACGAAATAATTATTTTGTAAAATAAATTTTATAATATCCATAAATTCTGTACATGATAGATTTATATGTATGCCATAATGTTGCCATCTCTTAGTTAGGGCTGAAACTAATAGGGGGATATGTATATTATTAAAATGGGCTGTAATATCTAAACTAAAAAATTTGTAATTTAATGGGGTTTTTTGGTTTTTAAGTTTTTCTATTAATTGAAAACTATTGTTTATACTGCATTGTGATTTGGGGCTATATTTATATAAAAAGTTGGCTAAAACTTTTGACAAAGTATAAGTAGGAGTGCCTATTGCAGAAATAATAATTCTAATTGGGTAGTCAATTTTATGCAGTTTTGTAAGCCCATAACAGGATGCTAAAACGCATTTATTTAATACCGTATCGAATTTTTTGTTGTAATAATTATCTTCTTTAAAAATATTGTCAATATTATTTAATTTTTTTGTTACTTCATTAGTAGCATTTTTTAATTGTTCCAAAATTTTATCTGGCTCTTTATCTATTTTTTCATACATTTTCGTATCATTTAGACAATTTTCTACTTTATTGGTGTAATCAATCTTATCACTGACAATTATACCTCCCCCTTTATCAGCGTACGACACGACAATGTTAAGTGTATTTAAAAAAAATTTATTTGTCTTTGTTATATTATTCTGAATATTTATATTTTTTAAATGATTAGGTTTGTTTTTTATCCTTTTATTAACACATTTAATTGTATTAAGTATTTTTAATTTGATTTCTTCATTTTTGTTTTATCTATTTTTAAATTTTTATTTAAACATTTTAAAATTTCAATGTTAAATTTACTATCAAACTTATTAATAAAATTGTATTTTTTACACAATTGTAATGTTTTAGGCTACAGTCAATTAACTAAGATCTCGACAAATGTAAGCGATTACGTAAAGCCTGTACACTGTGATATAATTGTAAGTTTTAGTGTTTTAAACTACGAGCGATTGTATAATTGTTTACCTTTTTATTAATTTTGTCATGATTTATATGAAATTTATAGTGCTTGAAAAGGGCCTCATTCTAAAGTGGCCGAAACGTTGCTTTAATAAATAAATAAAGACCATTGGACAGCATTGCCGTTGGAGTCATACTTTAATATTAAAATCACAATGTTTTATAATTTAATCTATATAAATCAATGAAAACATAATTGTTATTTTTAACTAATCATAAATATATTGCTATGTTGAATATTGTTCATGATTAGGAATTTTAGGATTAAGATTTCGTTGAAGGTGATCAACAGTATGTAACGATCGTCTTAACAATATAGACGGGAGTATTTATTATTCGAATTTATAAACTGTGACCCTACAATGTAAAATACAAAAATTGTTGTGTTTTTTGTTTTTATTTTTTTTGTTAACAAAGTGAGCCTGATGATCTTGGTGTTAAGACCAACAAAACGTTGTACAAACTAACACCTGATTTTTTGGAGATCTCATTCGTTATCCTAAATTAGCTCTTACTGATCGTATGCTTAGGCACTAACCCTCAAGTCATCATGGAAACAACTGAGAGCAGAACGACATGTTCCACAAATGACATAATTTTTATAAATATTAAGAAATATGAGTATTATCTCAATATTTTTATTACTAAATTTTAAAATGAAACTTTTTAAATTAAAATCATGATGATTTATATAACAAGTAACTTACTTTGACTTAAATGACTAAATTCTATGATAAATTGTTTGAATAAAATTTTGATAATTCTAAGATTTAACTGATTACATTTTTAAAAATAAAATTAATTATCTTTTTATCAGATGAAAAATAATACTTTTTCATTAGTTGAGTACAAAAAAAATTTTAATAAAATTTAATGTATGTGAAACATGTTTTCCCAAAAAAAATATTAAAAAATTAGTTTTAATTTGTTGAAATTCAATTAAATTATATCTTAAAAATGATAAAATTAAAAAAAAAATGAGGTCTTAATCTTTTTAAATTTTAATAAACAAATTTTTTAAGTATTCATAAGAAATATTTTAAAAATGTAAAGATCAAAATTAGTTAAATTATTAATTAAAATATAAACAATTCAAGAAATCATTTTCATTGTTTATTGAATAAAAAATTTAATAATTAAAATGTATAACAGTTAATTTACTTGTAATAATTACTATAAAATATAAAATTTAAAAAAAAATCCATAAAAAATTTCTTTTTAATTGAATTTTTACATAAGAATCTAGAAAAAAAAGCATTGCACACAGACAGAAGTTAAAAATCATTATTACTATCATTCTTATTATTTTTATTATTATTATTATTATTATTATTGTTGTTGTTGTTATTATTATTATTATTATTATTATTATTATTATTATTATAGTAACTGGTATTAAATTTGTTTAATTTTTTGCAGTTAGAATATATTGATGATCAAATAATATTTATACAATAAATAATAATTCCAGCGCATATAAATACTGTCGATTTAATGATTGCATCGGTTACTGAATGACGATAAGATAAAATATAAAATTGTTGACCATAAATTACTAATATTAATCCTAATTGAGATAAAGTAGAATAAGCAATAAGTTTTTTTTGAATCATACTCAAAATTAGCTAGTAATCCAGCTATTATTACAGTTATTATTCCTGTAATTAGCCAATAATCCAGCTATTATTACAGTAATTATTCCTGTAACATTAATATGAAGTAATAATATTTTACTCCTACGTATTGAATTATAAAATCGATTTAAAATGTGAATTCCAGCTGTTACTAAAGTTGATGAACTAATTAATGAAGATACAGGTGTAGGTACTGCTATAGCAGTAGGTAATTATGATGAAAAAGGAAGTTGAGCTCTTATAGTATAAGCTAATTATTACTAAAAATAATAATATTGTATTATTAAAATTTGATTTGATAAAATTTTGTGATTTATAAATTATTATTATTCTCATGGATAGTATGATGATAATCTCTCCAATTCGATTTATTCAAATTGTAAATATTCCAGAATTATAAAAATAAAAAATGTTGATAATAAATTACTGAATAAGATACTTATCTTAATCAATACCAACCTAAAATTTACGAAATTATATTAGGTGTCATAATTATTAATAATATAGAAATAATAACAGAAAATACTTAATAAAAAAATCGAATATTATATTAATCATGATTTATATATCTACAAGAATAAAATATAATCATTGTTGAAATCAAAAACACAGTAAAAAAAAAAAATTAAGAAATTTAAATTAAATGCATTATTATATTTATTGATAAAGAATGTATGATCATCAAATTTTCTTTAATAAATAAATTTATTTTTATGAATATAAATATATTTCCTGACATAAATATGAATAATCTTAACTACTGATGAATGAGCAACAATAATTTTTATATTACAATGACGCAAACATAAAAACCTTAATAATACTATCTAAAAAAATCTTAAAATTATAATTAAATCATTTAAGACAATGAAATTCATAACTATTATTACAATTATTCGATGTAATTCATAATAACCTAATTTTAATACAATTTCTGCAAAAATTATTGACTCAATTAGTGGGGCTTTAACATGAGCCTTAGCTTATCATTCATGAAATAAAATATTGGTAATTCAACTAAACATGCTTAAAATATTAAAAAAAAAAAAAATTATTAATCAAAATTTTTTTGTATGATTATTTCTCTAAATGTAAAAAAGCTTATAAAGTTAAAAATTCAAAAAAAAAACAAAGATAATAAAATTAATAAAGGTTAAGAAAATGATATAGTATAAAATAATATTACAAGCGAAGGGGGGCAGAGCAGCTTAGACGGGTAAATTTGTTGTCCTGTATTAGAATCAAATAAATAACTTTCAGTCTGTAGATTTTTTTCTTGTTGATTAATAGTATAGTTTTAATCCTCAAAAACTTTATTGACTAAAGAACTATTAATTAATTAATTGGAATAATTAGCAAGTTAGACTTGAAATATACGTGCTGTCGAAAATTTGTAACAATTTTTTGGAGAAAAAATAAGTGATTAATGGTTTCAAAATTTGTTGCAGTAAGAAGTGTAATTCAAGTGCTTTTATTAGCTACTCGAATTATCATCGTACGACATGCAGAATAAAAGTTATATTGAAATTAAAAAGTTTCATGAAGGAGGCAGGGCGGACAACAACGGGACGGGCGGGACGAGCACAGCAACAATTGGCGACTGTAGTGTCAAGCTGACTGTTAACGTTTTCCGAACCCAACTTTTCGTTTTCCATGGCTGTGTTTTTTGCAACTTGTGATAGTATTTTATAAAGTAGGATGGTTCGTAATTACCAAAGAAAAAGTGAGAGAAAAGGGTGGATCGATAGTCAGTGGCAATTGACTATCGATTCCGTACACAGCGGTAAATCTATTAAAAGTTCCACTACTAAGTTCTGTGTACTTAGAACGACCCTTGGAAGAAAATTAAAAAACCAAAGTTACATGGGAAATATTTAAATAAATTGTGCACGTTTTTGTTTATAATATAAATTTCAATATTATTCAGTGTTCCGAGAAGTATTTCTTCATGAGCAGGAAGAATTTCTATCCGAATACGTGCTTGACATTGAAAAAAGATTGATAGAGGTGTCATCAATAGAACTGACACAATTATCTTACGATTTTGCCATTAAACTTGGTGTAACACTTGGCGTAAAACTTGGTGTATTTTATTAATTTTCAATAACAATGATTGACGATCTTATTTCAAATTTTAAATGATTGCAGGTAAATTAAAGAATTTATTATTATACTTTACTAGATTTATGAATAATATAATTACTCCGCTAAAAAAAACGTTTAAAAAAAAATTTTATTTTGAAAGTAATAAGTATAATTTTAATATTAAATATTATTCAATTTCTTATTGAATTTTATAATTTTAATAAAATCTTAAGAATATTTGTACCAAATAAAATAAATTCCAAATTATTATACATGTATTCGTATAAAATATATTTAAATATCTCAATTAATTTTATTAATTTTTTTACTGTCTTGAAATTCATTGTAAAATTAATTAATTCGAATAAATTTACTCTACGTAAAATGAAATAATGAAAAAATCTTTTTTTAAATCTTTTAAATTACTAATAATTATTAACTAATAATTGTAATTTCACTCACTCCATTAAATAAAATTTTTGTTTATTGTTAGAAATTTGACTATAATTTCAATTATATACAGGTTTCTCATTATCTTTTCGTTATAGTCCAAATATTGATTTAGCTTTTGATAGAGTTATTCACATTATCAAGATGTTAATTATGGATGACTTTTTCGATTATGTCACATAAAAGGTACTTTCATATTTTTCATTTGTTCATTTATTTATATTGGACGATAAACTTATTTTAATTCATTTTCTTTTTATGAAACTTTATGTTCACAAATTTTCATTTTGTTTATTACTATAAGAACTGCTTTTTTAAAATATATTTTATCTAGCGGTTGAATATCTTTGTAGGGGGCTAAAATTATTACAAATTTACTATCAGCAATTTTTTACATTGTAAATTATTCAATTTTATGATTGTGAAAAGGATTTTTAGTTAATAACGCTACATAAGATCGATTTTATTTTTGTCATTTGATTATATTTTTTGTTGTTTTAGCTTCAGTAATTCTTTATTTAATATTTTTACATAAAACTGGATCTTCTAATGCTTAAGGATTGCATAAAAATTATTATCAAATTCTTTTTAATTCATATTTTTAGTCGAAGATATTTTACGTTTTGTTTGATTTTTTGTTGTTTTTTCATTTATTTGCTTAATAATACTTTACAATTTATCTGATTCAGAAAATTGTAATAAAGCTAGTTCTATAATTACGTCCGTGAAATATTCAACTAGGATGATATTTTTTTGTTGCTTATGCAACTTTAAGATCTATTTCTAACAAATTAGGGGAAGTAACTGCAGAATCATTGTCAATTTTAATTTTATTACTTACACGTTTTAGTTTTAAAACAAACAATAAGATTATTTACATTTTATTAAAAAAAAAAATTTTTTTTTGTTTAATTTTGTTGGTTTATTTATTATTTTAACATGAATGAGAGCTTGTCCTGTTAAAAATCTTTATATTTTTATTGGTCAATTAACATTAATTTTTTTTTCTTATGTTTTTTTATATTCTTGTATTTAAAAAAAATTTTATTTATGTTTTCATAAATAATTATTCAGTTGTTTAAACTGTATGTTTCAAATAGATAAAAAGAAATTGATTAATTGAGAAATTAATTTTTCTAATAATTTAAAATTTTAATTAACAAAATAAGTATTAAATAATTTTATGCAACAGGCCAATAACTTATTCAAGTTAAATATATTAAATTATTTATCATATCGAAGTCAAAAAAAAGTCTCACGAACTCAAATCGCTAAGAAAAAAATTATTAAATAAATAAAATAAAATTTTAATGTAAATGTATTTTCTCCTATAAATAAAAATAAGAATAATATTATGATGAATATAATTATTTCATATTCTGCAATAAGCTAATAAAAATATTCCTCTTATATATTTACTATTACATCCTAAAACTAATTCTGATTCTCCTTCAGAAAAATCAAAAGGAGTTCGATTAATTTCAGCTAATAATCTAAATGTAAAAATTAATCTTAACGGAAAATTAAATGATAAAAATTGTAAATATTTTCGTATATTTATTAAATTAAATAATTTGAGTATTTCTCTGCAAATTGAAATGGACAAAACTATTAAAACTATTTTACCTTTATAAGAAATGGTTTGAGCAATTCTTCGTAAGCATTCTAATAATAAATAAATTATATTGAAAGACCAATCACCAACTTTTAAAGGATAGAGTCTTAAACGTATAAAACATAAAATCAATAATTAATTTATGTCACTTACAATTATTATATTTAAATAAAAAATTAAATGTGATAAAATTATTGTTAAAAATATTTACGTTGAAGGACCAATGAAATAAAATAAATAATAAGATTTAAAGAATAAAGAAATTTCTTTAGTGTAACGTACGATATGCAAGGCATATCATACTGACTCTCCCTAGTAACAGCGAGGCTTCTCTATCAAAAAGGCATCGACAGGTGGGGAACAAGCTAATATAAGGCCCAGCGAGCCTCAAATCGCGGCACTCAGGTGGCGTTCGGGGACTCAGGCAGCACTCGGGCAGTCAACCGGTCAGGGAGTCAAGAGTCAAGATTTAAGGAATCGAGCAGTCGGGCATTCGCGCATTTGGGAATTAAGGGTACACGACGAGCCTTTGAGGGAAATACACGCGCTACTTTGCCTTTAATTTCGGTGATTTGAATAAAGCTCTTGATATAATCAATTGTTGGTCATTTTCATGACGCACCCCCTACCTATCTCTTTCCCACGTAACATTAGTAAATAATTTAATATCATCACTGAAAGGTTTAAATAATCCGATTGCTTCGTTTTTATTTCGTCCTTTACGAATTAAAATACATCCTAAAACTTTTCGTTCTAAAAAAGTAATGAAGGCAACTCTAATGATAATCATTAAATTTATTTTTATTCTTCTTATAGAAAAATCCATGTATATATATATATATATATATATAAAGTGACCATTTTCATGTTGCCCCCCTTTAAAATTTTTGTTTAACGACGAAACAAGTTGTCAGACGCATCTAGTAGGTAAAAATTTACGAGGATTCTCGTGGTGTTATCAGAATTAGGGTAGGTTTCCTCGTTTTCAAGATAAATTTTCAATTTCAACTAAAAAAAATTTTTTGGTTAGATTTGATGACATAATCGTAATCTCCATCAATTTTTACGTTGATTAGTACGGTCTCTCGATGAATTTATGATTACTTGATTAAGATAACTGTAATTGAAATTATTAATAATTTGAAAAGTACTCGAGTACTTGGACTAAGCATTCTTTAATCTCAGTTGCCAACTTCGCTCGAAGATGTAGAACAATGTGTTGTCAGTATCTTTGTATGGGTATTTCTAAGGTTATGCCTTCTCCGCAATTGTTTGCATTGTCGCCGCGTATAATTAATTTTAATATTTAGTTAAACGGTTGAAAAAAAAAAAACTCAAAATGTAATTGCTTTTTTCAAGGCTTTGAGGGGGTTGCGAGAGAGAGGTGCGATGTTTTACGTTATGTACGCATGGTTTGCGCGCGCACACCCTAACTTTTTACATTGCGGTCTTAATTACTCTAGCAAATATTTATTAACATTATTTTTCACAGCGAACCAACTGACTTCAACTTTGTATATTACGATTCCTAAGTTACTATTTTATGGTTGGTTAGAATTTCATTAAACATTGTCTGTTAATTCTAGTTGAGTTTTCAATTGAGAGAGTGATTTTCGAAAATTCTCCGTAAGAGCTCATGTTAAAGTACGAGAATTCGTTTTATTTATAACTCATCTCTGTACCAACAAAAGGTCTTATAAGAATTATGCTAATGCATTCATAGAATTAGACTTAATTTCATCAAAAACTGACTATTTATTCCTTATGGTATTAAGCATTTTAATAGCCATTTAAGTCGTGGAAAAAATTATGAAACTTCAAAAAAGGTACTCGTTGGGAAATTTTGTTCCCTCTTTGTGTTTATTAAAAAAAACGTTTCGTTTAATTCCTAGTTAACCCTTGTGGTTTACCATGGAATGATTAATTAGATGTTTAACTACTTGAAAATTACAAGACAATTTACCTTAGGTCATATTACAGTTATGATTACTACTTATCAATCAGCATAATTTATTGACACTAATTCTCTTTTAAATAATTAATATGAGGAGTAAGAAATAAACTGAAAAAATGTAAAGGCAACCTTGATTTTATTCGTTGATAAAATCTTAACACAAATACAAATTCGCATTTATCTTACAAATCGAAATTTTGAACTCACGATCACTGATATCCCCTTTTTGTAACATATTGAGGAGTCAGAAATAATTAAGGTGCAGATTATTAAGAATAAAGGGTAAATTTCTACCTGCGGGAACAAATGAATGATAATTGCGAGGACGACGGTCCATTGCACAATTACTGATTGACCCAGTTGGGCTGATGCGTGTTACATTTGCACGTTCGAGCTAATGTCAATATCGTGTAGATTAGTGATTAATATCGAATGTATAATGACCCTGATGGGTAAAAAATAGCCCCCTGACGGATTTTCTCTGACGAAAGTCATGTGTCCCTGATTCAAATAATCCTGCATAACAGCTGTATATTCGTCGCAACAACCAAGGTCCATCTTAAACTTTTGTTCCAAAGCCTTAAAGCGTTGAAATGCCTGGGACTAAGAATTACCAAGGTCCGTTTTTGGTTGGATGAATGGCAGTTTGACCACGTACTGTCCCTCGTTGTTGCGCCCAAGATTTGCAACGTAGTGTGCTTCACAGTCTATTTCTTCCTGAGATTTAATATTCTTTGACCCAATTTCCTCTATTTCTCAAAGTTTAGTTAATTGCCCATTAAGATCCAATAAATTGCACGTTTCTAATTTCTGTACATTAGGATTAATGCCACCCACGATTACCCACCCTCATAATGTCTTTTGCAAATATAGGTCGCAATTTTCTCTCGTCAAATTAATTTGACTTATTGAGAACAAGGATAAGGTAGTACCAGAGGCACTTAATAGATCTTTGGGGTCTGGACTGTAAAAAGCTGGATCGGCCAACCGAACTTTGGGTGGAATATGTAAGGTTTCACGTGGGAAAATCTTATTTGGGACCCTGTTTGCGATGACATTGACCACCAACAAGGTTAGAACCCTTTGAAATTTATTAATGCTAGATTGCAGGGTTAATTCGACACTCCCCCTCAACTTCACTTGTACTCCTTCGATTGCGCTAATTAACATTTCGTTGCTCTTTATCGCTAAGCCGAGGCGCTGCACCAAGTTTTTTGTAACGAAGTTGGCTGTGGCGCAAGTATTCAATAACGCGAAAATAAATTAAATAATTTCATCAAAAACTGACTATTTATTCATTTATTCCTTATAGTAGTTAACATCTTAATAGGCATCTTAGTCGTGGAAAAAATTATGAAATTTAAAAAAAGGTACTCGTCGGGAAATCTTCTTCCCGCTCTGCGCTTAGGTATTTTCCACGCATATGCAGTTTGTGGCTGATTTACTTGACGGAATAACGCAGCTCGACACGCAATGAGCCTCGGGCTGGCGCGACAAAAAAGGTACTCGTCGGGAAATTCACTTCCTGCTCTATACTTAGTTATTTTCTACGCACGTGCAGTTTGTGGCTGATTTTTTTGACGGAATAAAGCAGTCCTACACGCATCAAGTCTCGGAGTCGTCGAAAGATTCACCTACTGTTCTGTGCCTAAGTATTTTCACACATGTGCCAGGTTAAATTTAACTCTAGAAAAGCAAACATTATATTTTACAGTAAGAATCTGAACAAGTTATACATAATAATATTATATATCTGTATGAGTTATAATTAAATGGTCTTGTCTGTACGCAGTTTCTACTTACTTTAATGTTGCTACGACTAATAAATTATTTTCTACGTTTTCAAGTCGTCATTAATCTTTGAACTAAGATACTGTTACTTTATAGCTTTGTTTACATTTCTAATTATTGAATGTTAATGAATTATAATAATTTTAATTTTTTTTTTGACTTGTCAATTCCTGTTCAAATAAGTGATCATTTACAACTCCAACTCTTTACTATTTTCCCAAAAATAGTACATTACGTACCAAAGGCAGTGAAGTGACAAAAGTCTCAGATATCGCGTATACTATCATCAGAGGCGAAGCCGAGGGTGACAATCAAAGACTTTGTAGAGACTTGGCTGCGACTTTACGCAAAGGTACGGGTAAAAGTTCCATATTACTCTTGTACAAACTGAATAGCAAGTACAGTTTGTGCCTGAGAAAATGTCTAAGAAAGTCTTCAAAAAATACTAAAAAAACTTCTGGAAAAAGTCCCTCAAAAAGAACCGGAAATTATCCCACGTGAAGTACCAAAACAAGTACATAAGGAACTCCAGGAAAAAGGACCGGAAAAAGTCCCACAAAAAGTACTGAAAAAGGTTCCACAAAAAGTACCGAAAAAAGTCCCTGAAAAAGTACCGCAAAGAATACCAGAGAAAGTACCGGCAAAAATCTCGGACTAAGTACCTGAAAAAAGCCCACAAAAGGAACCGGGAAAAGTCTCGGAAACAAAACCACTAGAAGTCCCAGAAAAAGTCTCGCAAAAATTACTAGAGAAAGTCCCACAAAAACAACATAAGGAAGTCCCACAAAAAGAACCGCAGAAAGTTTTGGAAGAAGTACCCTAGAAAGTCCCTGTTAGCAGTATGGAAGTGTGGGTATGTGATCGGGCAATAAAATGTACAACACTGTCGTTTTTATTAGAAAACACGGACACGTTTATTCTCACTATCTTCAGTGTATGCTATCTTTAGTCTTAACAATTAAGGATACAATCGTAAGCTGAACTGAAATAAAGCAAGATCAAATCAAAAGGAAAATACCAAAAGCAGGGAGTGCGTATCGACTGACTGACTGGCCGCGCGAGAGTGAGTAAACTATAGGTATTAGACGCGAAAGTGCAGCGTCACGGCGTCTCGTTTTCTTGCTATTGTGAATGCGTTAGAATTCAGTTACAAGCGCCAAATATACATCTAACACTCCGTCCCGTTCGTATCTGAATTTAACAAAACAATATAAAATAAAAAAAAAGGAAAGACATATTGGATTATTAACACTGAGTAATCATATTTAAATGAAAAAGTAATTAGCTGAAGATGTGGAACAGGTCGGCTTCTTGATCACTCATTGGGGTTGGTTGTAACGAGCTAAAACATACACAGAGAGATACATTAATCGGCATGTCTACTATCATTATCTATCTATTATCAATTTATTAATTTTACTATCTCAAGTTCAAGTTTAATTATCATGCAATTTACACTGATTAACATTCAAAATTTCTTTCGTTAGTCTTTCATGCAGTTCAAACGACAGGGGTTTTGTAAAAATGTCTGCTAGTTATTCCTTGAATGGAATCCATTTAACGATTATTTTTCCTCTGGATACACATTCCTAAACGTAGTGAGCATTGATCTCAGTCATGTGACTTAGTCTTTTGCCACCATCTATATTAGCACTTGCTCCGGCAGCTTTGTTGTCACACCAAAAGTCCGCAGGCAACAGAATGTATGACAGTATTAAGCTGATTGAGTGTTCCAATCTTATCAGCTCCTGCCTTGCATCACACATCGCCACGTATTCTGCCTCGCAGGTTGAGATTGCAACGCAACTCTGTTTTCTCGTCTTCCCAGCAACTGTATCGCAATACAATCTTATGAGGTATCCACCTATCGTAATTGAGCCTTTACAGTCTGCCAAACTCGCATCATTCTCTAGTCAACAGTTGGGCAGATTTAGTGTCTGCTTAATACATTCACAGAGTGCGAGATGTCTGGTCTGACTGTGTTAGCCAGATACAGCAGGCTTCCAACTGCTTCTCTGTGAGGTACATTTTCTTTAGTTTTAGTTTTGTTCAGTTCTCCAGTTTCTTTCGATTTTTATCTGTCTTTTCTTTGCCGATTCAGGGCTTCATTTATCACCATTGGTGTTCTTTGTGGTTTTGAGTCGGTGAATCCAAATTTTTCCAGAACTTTGTCAAAGTATGGTGTTTGCGTAAGTGAAATTGAATTCTGTTTTCTATCTCTTTTTGCTGTGATAACTAGAAAAGTGCCAACCTCACCAAGATCTGATATCTCAAAGTCAGACTGCAGACCAATCTTAATTTCTTTTGATTTACTTACCAATTTCTTGCTATCATGATATCATCTTCATATGGAATCAAGATTAAAAGGTTAACTTTTTCTTTCCATGCGTAAAGGCAAGTTTCACTGGTGTGCATTTGTGATACTAGTTTCAGTGCAGCACCACACGAAAACACTCGTTCCATTTCTTCAAGCTGATCTTGAGTCTATAAAGGGCTTTTTTTAGATTACACACTTTGTTTTTCTTACGTTAATTTTCGTCAAGCAGACCTTCAGGAAACTCTATATTTATTTATTCCTTGATTGAAACATTCATGAATGCTGTCTTGACATCCAGCAGACAAGTTTCAAGATTAAATTTATTAAAAGTTGATATTACCGATCTCACAAGAGCCAACCCAGAGACAGGGGCATAAGTCTCTTGCAAGTCGTACTTATTTCTATCTTTAAAACCCACGAATCACCAACCTTACTTTAAATGTCGTGGTTCCCATCTTCGTCTATCTTCTTCTTTAGGACTCGTTTGGAATCTATGATGTTTGGCTTGCTTCCTTTAACATTCATAGTTGGTCTATCTACAATTTTCCATACTTGATTTTATGCATCGACTCCAATTCTTCGTAAATTGCTTTGAAGTTTTCTTGAACAAGCTCTTTATTCTTCTTCGGTTGTCCTCATTTTATCTTGACTCATTGTTCTCCCTCCGTTTCTAATAATACTTTAAGACTATCTTTACCAAACTTAATGATCCATTCATCTTATTTAATGTCTGTCTTATAATTATTTCAGTTTGCTATTTTACCACTTCCCCAGACATTTCTAAATACAAGTCTTTGATGAAATCTTACACCCGGAACCTCATAAAATTTCCATCCTTTGGTCTTAGAAAAATGTAGCCGGTAGTAGTATAGCCAACCAGTACTACTCGTATACTTTGTGGGCTGTATTTGGTTCCAGTGTTCCTGTGTATCTTAATAAAGGCTACACGACCAAATCTTATTTGATTTATTTCTATCTTTAGATTGGGGGTAAAATTTCCTAAGGGAGCTGTTATTTTGTTGGACAGGTGTGGTGTGCGATTGATTTGTCCTGAAACGCCATTGTATTGAAGATTGTCTGGAGAAACCTGTTGAGACTCAGCTTCCAATCTCTGGAGAATTTACACCGTTCGACCTCCTGCAAACTCTGTGCCTTGGTCAGTTCTGTAATAGCACATCTTTGCATTCAAGTCCAGTAGATTTCATGCACTGGTCGCAAAATTTGTCCATACAATTTCTTGCTTTACTTTTCACTTTCACAGGTTATGCCATCGTCAATATTAAGTAGTCGTCTGTGTACACTATCATAAATTTGTATCTTTTAGAATGAGTTGTTTCGATGCCCTTTCTCTTCTAGTGTTCAACGGCATTCTTTAAATTTTAGCAGTATGACACACCTCGCATAATGCAATGAAGTGATCGAACACAGACTTATTCTAATCTTTATTGTCCAAAAACTTTTTCTGCACTCCTTAAGATATTCCAACGATAAATGCCTGAATCTTGCGTTTTAGAGCATGGCTCTGCTATTTTTATTAAGTATTTTATACCTTTATATAAAGGGACTTTAAGCCTCTGAAATCTCACCGATCATTAGTTCTTTACTATCATGAATTTTTCTATCTTTAATGGTTTTCTCAGACTCATTTTGTTGAGCAGTATCTACACAATCGTTTTCAGATCCATTGTTTGGGATTATAGGTCAGCTTTTACTATAATTGGTACTAACTTCCTGAATCTTCTCAGCCATTGCCGCAGAGGCACATTCTATCATTAAGCAATCTATAATTTCTTTACACTTCTTGTTGTTGCTTGTACTCTGACCATCTTGCACTAGTTTCACTATCCAATGAAGACTCTGTAGGCATCGGAAATTAACGTCTCGTTAGAGCGTGGGTCAAATATATCTATCTTAAGGTTATCTAAATAGATACATATGCACCTATTAACAAGCTGACGAAGCGACAGCAAGTTTCCAGCGAGAATATTGGCGCATATCACTATATCTAGGACCATTTTGTTTTTGTTATTACTACCCGAAACCCACCTTTCTCCCTCCGCTCTCAAGTTCACGGAGGAATTTTTATTCGCGCATTCAACCAATTTTCTTTCATAAATTTTTAGTTTCCTCCGTGCGCGTGGAGAGCAAAGTTTAGGGTCCAACAACAAACATACTACTCGATGCATTAGATCTAAGCAAGTCTATATTACTTTAACCTTCTTTACACTTCCCTTAAATATTTATAGGACAAGCCATTTTCGCTTTTAAACAGTCTATTAGAATCTGCAATTTTCACATCTGGTACTTTATTGACAAACTAATGGTAAAAGTCATCTCTTTTCTCGTCTTTAAGAAAACTCTGAGTTTTACTAACAAGTTTGAAATCTATCAAAATCCATTCAAAATCCATCTTAATCTATCGAGGAATTAGCAAAATTTAACATCACTTTGCTTTGCAGGATCAAATCTAGCAGTGTGAATTTTGTTGTATATTTGATACGCCTTCATCTGTATATCACTTCTTTTCATATCATTAATTTTTGCACTATTACCATAGGATAATTAAAAAAAAATACTCTGTTTTAATAATCTAAGGATAATCTATCTAGTGTTAAATTTAAAGTCTGCTCTCTATCTTCAGTCAACTTTTGAATCCCCTAAATATCTTTCTTGTGGGCTCCTGGCTTCTTAAGTCAATTCTATCGTAAGATTATTTTTTATGCCTGCCATTTTCATATGCAAATTATCTATCTGTTTCTTTAAATTATCTTTTCTATCGTTCAGATCCTTTGACATGCTATTTATAGTTTATGTATTAATCGAATCTTTTTTTTTTTTTTTTTTTAAATATTTAATGTGTTATCTTGTTAGAATAATCTTGTATTAAGTAAATCTATCTTTCTATTTTTTTAAAGCTTTAATTTGCTTTCTTGATAAAATAATCTTGTATCAATCAAGTCTATCTTTCTATTTTTCAAAGCTTTAATTTGCTTTCCTGTTAAAATAATCTTGTATCAATCAAGTCTATTTTTCCATTCTTAAATCTTTGCTATTTTTAGTTGGGGTATCATCAAAACTATCTTTCCATTTTTATATCATTAATTTGCCATCTTGATAAGGTATGAATCAAATTTATTTTTTTTTTATCTCTCAAATCTTTATTTTTGTCTTTAGATGAGGTATCAATTAAATTTATTTCTTTATCTCTCAAATCTTCATTCTTGTCTTTAGATGAGGTATTAATCAAATTTATTTTTCTATCTCTCAAATCTTTATTCTTGTCTTTAGATGAGGCATCAATCAAATTTTTTTTTCTTTCTCTCAAATATTTAGTTTGCTATCTTGTTAAAGGTTCCCTTTGTTTATGTTTATCTTAAATTTTGTTTGCACGTGACTTATTGTATTAAAATCTTCTATCTTTAATCAGTCTAAAGAACCTTTAACTGGAATGTGCTGCTTGTGTTAAGGAATAGTGTAAATTATACCTTCACGTTTTTCCATTAAGTTAAACTGATCTCCTGTATCGTAATCGTCCCTTATATCTCCTATAATAACTCAGATCAAGTTATATATATTACTTCCCAGTGACCATTTTAAACCTATTTGTGTCACCGGGAAGCATGAGAAAGCACGCACACACGAGCTCAATGCATGCGCACTACTTATGGGACGAGATACATCAGATGACTGAAACATGCAAACGTAACATGTCTATAGTCATACACAATAGCAGCACAATTCCAATGCGATCGAGCACAATTGTATGCCTGTTATTACGATGTGCTTACGCTTATTACACCAAAATTGGAAATTTTAAATTTCTGCATTTTGGTTTGAGTCGGCATTTACCTCTAGTCTGAGCGTGAAAATCCGAGAGGATCGAGGTTGCACTGTACGGGGACTTGGAAAAGTAAACAAGTCCATCTTAGATGGCCGCTCCGCGCGCGCCATCAGCTACCAAGCCTACTGAAAGGAACATATACGCCCGGTCTGACCGAACGCAAGTCATGGCAGAAACGAAAGTCCCTCTCCCCACTTTGAGGCGTCTCCCTCAGCGGTAGCTATAGCTGTAGCAGCCAAACGAAAATCCTCGTACCCCAATGCAAGCCTGCCTCACGAGAGGAAAAACACGTGCCGACTCTTGACCCTTGAGAATTACAGAGTACTAGCTTTATGAAACGCTTCACAAATCCTATCCACTGTCATACCCATCATATCTATAACATATATTATTACCACTCTTATGCAATTTCGGTTTCGAACCATCGAAAAATAAAACACATTATGTCAACATAATGACCGACAAAGACATCATAAGCATCATTATCAGCTACTTACTTTCTTTCTTCCGTAAATCCCTCACAATCCCTCTCACCTTGCCAGCTGTCACCTCCCCGATCTGCTCGGTCTCACCAGTGGCTGATGTCAATCTCTACGCCGCCTCGTCGACGGCCTGTAAGAAAAGGGACGCAAGAAAACGCGGAGGGCAAAAAAAAGTGCAAGCAAACGCGAGATGGGCTCGATCACAGAGAAAAAAATGGCGGCTAGCGGAGGTCTTGAATACACAACCACACTACACTTTTAAGGCCCATAACCTGTTAGCAGTATGGATGTGTGGGTATGTGATCGGGCAATAAAATGTACAACACTGTCGTTTTTATTATAAAACACGGACACGTTTATTCTCACTATCTTCAGTGTATGCTATCTTTAGTCTTAACAATCAAGGATACAATCGTAAGCTGAACTGAAATAAAGCAAGATCAAATCAAAAGGAAAATACGAAAAGCAGGGAGTGCGTATCGACTGACTGACTGACTGACCACGCGAGAGTGAGTAAACTATAGGTATTAGACGCTGAAGTGCAGCGTCACGGCGTCTCGTCTTCTTGCTATTGCGCATGCGTTAGAATTCAGTTACGAGCGCCAAATATACATCTAACAGTCCCGCAAAATGTATTAGAGAAAGACTCGGAAACAGTACCGCCAAACGTCCTGGAAAAGGCACCGCAAAAAATACATGAGAAATTCCCGCAAAAGAAAAAACGGGAAAAAGTACCGAAGAAGGTTCCAGGAAAAGTACCCGAAAAAGTCCCGATAAAAGTACCGGAAAAAGTCTCGGAATCAGTACCGCAAAAAGTGCCGAAAAAAGTACCGCAAATAGTACATGAGAAATTTCCGCAAATAGTACCAAAGAAAGTGCAGCAAAAGTACATAAGAAAGTCCCACAAAAAGTACCATAGAAAGTACAAGAGAAAGTCTCGGCAAAAGTCCTCGAAAAAATCCCGTAAAAAGTACCAGAATGTGTCCCAAAAAAAATACCAGAGACAATCCCGAAAAAAGTACCGGAGATAGTCCTGCATAAAGTACCGTAAGAACTCCTACAGTAAGTACTGGAAATGCGCTTCCGCAAACAGTACAAAAAAAAACCTCGGAAAAAGTACCGGAGAAAGTCTTAAGTAATAAACGACTTCTTACAGTGAAAATATCGTCCTTATAAAAAATATCAATTACGTAGCAACTAAAAATTATCGACTGTCTACACCAATCGATACTGAAGGAAACTTAGGAGGACTTCAGGGGATTGAAGGTTACACAAGGGGACTTTAGAGGTCTTGAGGGGGCTTTGGAAGACTTGAGAGGACTTGAAGGGACTTCAGTGGACTAAAGAGAGCTCTGGGGGATCTAAAGGACTTAAGGGGGCTGAAAGGGACTTCAAGAGACTGAAGAAGACTTAAGGGGACCTTAGGGGACTAGAGGGTACACGATGAGACTTTAGGAGACTTTGGAGGAGTTGAGGGGACTTCAGAGGACTTTAGAGGACCAAAAGGGACTTCAGGAGACTTGGGTGGATTTAAGGTGACTTCAGTGGACTTTAAAAGACTGAAGGGGACTTTGGGTGGCTTAAGAGAACTTTAAAGGACTAAAGAAATCTTTGGGGGACTTTAGGGGACTATACAGGACCTATAGAAATCTCTGGGCGACTTATGGGGGCTTTAAGAGTTTTAAGGGAACTTAAGGGGACTGAAGGGTACAGAAGGGGACTTTAGGGGACTCTAGAGGTCTTAAGGGGGCTTTGGAGGACTTAAAGGGACTTGGATGGACTTAAGTGAACTTTGGATGACTTGAGAGGACTCAAGAAGAATTCAGAGGACTTAAGAGAACTAAAAAGACTTTGTAGAGACTTGGCAGTGACTTTACACAAAAGGTACGGGAAAAAGTTTTATAGTACTTTTGTATAAACTCAATAGCATGTACAGTTTGTGCCTGAGAAGTCTTGCAAAAAATACCAGAGAAACTTTTGGAAAAAGTCCCTTAAAAATACCGGAAAATATCCTGCGTGAAGTACCGGAAAAAGTACAAAAAAAAGTGCAGCGAAAAGTACCAAAAAAAGTCCCACAAAAAGTACTGGAAAAAGTTCCACAAGAAGACCCGAAGAAAGTCCCGGAAAAAGTACTGCAAAAAATACCGGAGAAAATACTGGCGAGGATCTTGGACTAAGTACCTGAGAAAGTCCCGCAAACAGTACCAGAAGAAGTCTTGGAAACATAACCGCTAGAAACCTGGAAAAAAGTACTGCTGAAAGTCCTAGTAATAGTCCTGCAACAAATATCGAAGAAAGTACCAAAAAAAAAAAAAAAACATAAGCAAGTCCAGCAAAAGGTATCGGAAAAAGTTTTGCAAAACTTCAAAAATTAAAAATTAAAAAAACAAACATCAAAAATTAATTAAAATAATATTAAATTCGATAAATTTATTGTGCTTACAACGAACTTTTAAAATATTATTAATTTAATATAATAATTCTAAACTTATAAAATTTATACTCGGGATCTTTTCTGTTACTTCAAAAGCCATGGGTAACGCCTATAAAGTTTTTCCATGCCACTTTTTCGTTTTTGGTCATTTTATTTTCAAAATCCGTATCGTTCCATAAAGCTTTGACTTACGGACCATCAAAACTCCTTCACTGATTTTGGGCTTTTGACAATCTAGGAAATTAAAATATTATGTACTTAAAAGCCTCCTTGTTTCTTCGTTTTATTGCTTTTACAAGCTTTTAAATAAGTCTTAGTTTTATATGCAAAGGTGTTAGTAGGACTTTTTTAACAGGTACTAAAGAAGATTTTAAAATATTTTTTGAACCTGGTGTCATATGTTCTCTGGATGGCAACTTTGTTTTAACGTAATGTTGATCCCGATATATATATATATATATATATATATATATATCGGCAGTCCCATTCACATAAAAAACAAGGGAACTTAGTAAATCCACATTGTGGTCCAAGTAAGATTGTAAAATTTTTAGATCACCACACAGTTTCCAATTATGCTCATTATATCTGAAGTTTTTTATTTTCGTACTTTTTTTGCAATAATACAGAATGAGCAACTAGTATTGGTGCATAAACATTACCATTGTGTAAGAGTACACCTTTCAGACTTCTTGTTGAAGAGTCTCAAAAAAGACACCACTCATTGAATCGTATATAATGCAGTCGAATTCGTTTATCAGACCAGTCACATCTGAGCAGTACACTAAACTCTCCTCTTTGGCAAAAAACTGCCTAAATTAACTCTTTCTGTTGCGGTAAAAACTAAACTTACTTTTTGGCAACAGACAACTTTTTTCTCGGATTATAGAGGCTAACAATTCAGCATTTTCTTTGGATAGTCCCAGATCTCTAATTAAGTCACTGAGTTCATCTTGATTAAATATTTTCTTTTTTACAAGATTTTCATCTGAATATTCATATTCACTTATAAATTTTTTTTCAGCCTTTGACATAATGTTCAATTTATCTCATTAGTATGTTAACTTCATAAATTAATATTATAATTGATAGACATAAACATTATCTTCTTCTGACATTTGCATTTCAAAGTCGTAGTTCTCAGAGTAATTAGACTTTGACGAGCTCAGGTAAGATGGATCTTTAGTAATCTTTTCAGGGTAAGTAATTGAATTACATTTAGGATATATAATCGTATGTTTATTCTTAGAATTAAAACCTTTAGTCTTACATAAACAAAAAAAAGCCTGTTTCATGATTTTCAGGCTGTCTCTAGAGTGCAAGGTTTGAAAAACGTTTAGCTTCTATGTTTCCCTTTTCAAAACTTTCACAAAATTTTTCTCTACTGTGACACACCATTATTTTAGAGAGGCTCATAATTACAGAAAATGTTTTTTAAGCAGTAAGAAATTAATGCTAGAACGAGCCACAGCATAAATGAACTCTCATCTGTCGATAAAAATTAAATATAGCTATAAATAGTAACTTTAATCAGACATAAGCCAAAGTACATACATAATACCTATAAATACTCACGAGTACAGTAAAGTATAGTATAATAAATCTTTATATGTAATTATATAAACACGTAGGTGTATTTTTTAATGGCTTGTTGGTAAGATTAACCACTATATTTCAATCAGAAACTTAGAATTCACTTTACTAGCGTGGTGTCAGTAAAGGTATATGGTTGTTGATAAAAGAAAACATTTTTCTTATTTCACTTTATGCTCATCATTTTTTATTTATCTACATTTTTCTTTGTGTAATATTTATAAAACAAATAAAAATGTAAAAGTATTGGAAAGAGTAAAATAAAAATTTTCTTATTTCATTAACAACCATACGCCTGAATTGACACTACGCTAGAGAAATAAAATTTAATTGTGCAAAGTATTCTATGCTTCTTCTGTGAATGGGAAAGTTGTGCACGTGATGAATTCTAGTTTAAAAAAGAACGTTTGTATAATATACGTCACATGTGGCACCAGCACTATAAAAGAATGCCCACTACTTTGAAGTTATAGTAACATCATAATGTAACAGAGACAGCTTTAATCAACTAGTTCTAAATGTTTAAATGTGTTTTTCTATTTTAGAATAAATTTCAGTGTTTTTAGAGGCTTAAAAAGACGAATCACTGCAAAGGTAAGACTAACATAACGTAATCGATATTAGCGTTCTGATATGTATATATATATATATATATATATATATATATATATATGTATATATGTGTATATATATATATATATATATATATATATATATATATATATATATATATGTTATGTTAATCTTATCTTTGGTAGTTTACAGCTCTGTTTAAATATTTTCTTAAGTTTTGTTAGAATAATAAAATAGTTCAGTGATTTCAACTGGAGATATTGACCAACCACGCAAATGTACATGAAAAAGAATATAGTACAACACTATTAAGAAAAAATATCATTTGTATGCATAGAGTTTTGGGTCTTATGTAATCATTTTATGTTTTAAAATATAAGAAAACTCACATTTTAAATTTAAAGATACGTAAAAAACTACATGTAGGTCTTTTAAATTTACAGTTACATTTTTGGTGTTTTTTGGGGTTAGGTTAAAATTATGATGATATAGAGCCATTTATAAGACAAATTCCCATTTTGAATGTAAAGATATGTAGAAAACTACCTCTCGGACTGTTGAATCCACAATTACAAATCAATCTTAGAACTTTATTTTTATCGGTAAGGATTTTTTGGTTTTTTGAGGTTATAAATTTTTTTTACAATGTTGCAGATGTAACTTGGACGTTATTTCAGGTACTCGTACTATACCTAGTATTACTATAGATTTAAGAATCCTTGTGGTATTACTTTGCATTGGAATCTTGAAATTGGCGATTTTTATGATTATTCTTGGTGTTTTCTAAAGTTAGATGGAAATCATGACGTGATGGAGTAATTGAGACCCCAAATCCTAATTCAGCACCTCAAAATACATAACATGCATGTATTTACTTATTGGTACCCTGACATTTTTTGTGGTCCTGTGTTTTCTTAACAAGCTTCTAAAATAAATCCATTACAGCTCAACTATTAAGTTTATAAACACTAAAAATTTAGTGCTGTATGTACGACATAGCCCACTCTTACATTAAGTCTTGACAGTTAGTTAATTATTTTTTACCTTATTCACATTAAAGAGTCAGTGATTTGATTTATTAGCACGCAATTCAACTATTTATTTGTAACGTAAGTGGAAAATGTAATACGTACTAAGCTTTGTATTACCATGTACAACAAAGCTCAAGTATTACATTTTCCACCTACGTTACATTCAATAGATTATCATCTAGAAATAAACACCAAAATCATGAAGTTTTAAACTATTTATTTTTTTTAAACCAAGGCATAATATAATAGTTCTTCATGATTTCAAAATTATATAGTAACAAAATATTTTCCGTATACTTCCAGCTGTTAAAAAACGATAGAATATAATTGCTATGCCATGTTTGGTGTTATTTTCAGTCCGACTTGGCAGAAGACATTCCGTGCTACATTTCCTGTTATAATCAATTTGTTGCATTCTGACGTCTAGTGTGTCTGTCCTTCTCACACTAAAGTCAAAATTTAACCTTTTGTGGTTTGTTCACAATTTTATGTTTCATTTTATATTTTATAGAATATTTTCTTGCAATTTATAAGGTTATTTGGTATCATTGTATATAATGTTTTAACTAAAAACATTTTTATAACATATTCATTTTCAATCAGCTCGATAAGAGCAATAGAAGGACTCTGTATTTCAACATCCTATTGTTCACCCGTAAATACAATGCAATAAGTCGTTGTTATCTTAGCTTTGTAGGTTTCTTACACTTTAAAAGCATAAATTATCTCAGCATAATTAAATTCCTTTCCAATTCTCATTGTTACTCATATTACCGTTTGAATTCTCTGCAACAGCTTTAGACGCGTTCACAATACTGCTCGTAGCTGATACATTCTTACAAAATATGGATTAAATAATATATTTTTGACATTACTGTGTCTATTTCATACAAGAATCTAGAATCAGATTGAAAAAGAAGTGCTAGTTTGTTTTTCAATGATCCAAAAAAGTTTATGTTTAACTGTGCAACATCTTTGCTATCACGTAACGATAACAAACATAACACATAATGTACGATTACATACTTTTTCATCACGGAAGTCGAAAATGCTTGTTAAGTTCTGCTTTCTTCCTTTTCCATCTTCCTTACAATACAAATAGTCTATTCTTCTTTTCGTACTCATTGATATTTTATTACCAAGTATGTTTTAGTACAAAGAAAAAAAGAGAATAGAATGAAGAAAACAAGTTCATTAAAAAATTTTGTCAGGTAAAGAAAGATGTTAAAATATTTTTACGTTACTAATAGTAAAATTCTGCATATTTAAAAAAAATTTTATTATCAAGATCAGTTGTGGGGAGTTTAGATAACTTAATGATTAGCATGCTAATCTCTTCGTTAGAGAAACTTGAGAGCTCATTAGTTCGAGTCCTGTTGAAAATATTGAGATTTTTTCTCGGGCTTTTTTGATGGCACGAGTACTCAGAGTGTCAAAAAATTACTTATCAAAATTTTGAATTGTGGATTTATCTAGTTATGTCTGAACCTAGAGGCTTTCTTTTGTAGAGAAGCCAATGCCTATCCAGCTTATCGCTAAAGTCACTATATATTTTAAAAAAGTCGATACAGTGAGTAAGACAGCTTATTGTAAGAAATACTTTCACTAAACTTGACATTATCTAAAGGTGTGCTTGATGCGATCGCTTCGCTTTGTGAATAGATCTCAGTAGGAGAGATCAGCGAGTCATCTAAGAGGAAATTTAGAAGAGAAGGAGGAATGAAGATTAGTGAAAGATAATAAGGAGGAATGAAAGTTAGTGAAAAAGACAATAACTGCATTGGTTAGGGGTAAAGAGTACATGAAAATCTTAAAAATAGCTGTACGTGAAATTTAAATTCTACGAAATTTGTTGAAATAACGTAAATTTTTAAATTTTGCTGGCTATGTACATACGATTATTGATTCTATGTTAGTATACTTGTCTTAAACATACGCTCACAGTTTCAGCTACATGCAATGTTTCGTTTAAAATGCTGACAGTGGCATACTAAGAGTGTACTCTAAATCAAAAAAATGTTCAAAAGTGGTACAAACTTTTTAGAGAAGATCGGGGGGATGTGAACAACGACACTAGCCCGGGATGCCCAGGTACATCAATAGTTGATAGAAATGTTGAGAAAATGAAGAAAATTGCTATGGTGAATCGTTTAATCATTATGGGAGAAATTGTTGAGAATGTCGACGTATCAGTTGGTCTATGCTACACAAAAACCGTCACATAAGCAAATCATGCATTTGTGGTACTGGCATCGAAACTTAAGTCTAAACGTCCCAATAGAACAATTCTCCAGAGCCGAAATCAAAAAAGTACACCTAGTTATATCAAATGTCAAGGTTTTACTCTCTGTTTTCTTTGATTACCATGACGTTGTGCACCATGAGTTCTTACTACATGATCATACAGTCCTTAAAAAGTATTATCTCTAAGTTACGCACTGCTCACGAGAAGCAATACGAAGAAAATGGTCGGAATTGTGGAAAAACAATTAATGGGTTTTGCATCGTGACAACGCACCTGCTGAGTCTTCATTCATTTTTTGTAATTTTTGGACAAAAATAACACTATAATCATGCTTTAGCCACGGTATGGACTAGGTTTTGCCTTGCGAATTTTTTCAGTTCCCAAGATCAAAGAGACCCATGAAAGGACAGCTTTTTGCAATGATTAAGGAGATAAAAACCGAATCACTGAGAGAGATTAAGGACATACCAAACAGTGCATGTCAGAATAGCTATGAGCATTGAAAAGGACGCTGGCACTAACGTATTTTATCTAAGAGGGGCTACTTTAACGAGAACAAAATAGAAATAAATAAGTAACTATTTTTGAGACATTATGAAAATTTTTCATGAAAAATGTTTTTACGGCAACGAATATTGCAACAACTTAGTACTATGCATCATTTTTTTTAAATAGGTTGTTTCTAACTAAGATAAATGACCCTTTTATGAATAAAAATTTTATCATGCTTGCTTCTTTAGTTCCTCTTAATTGTAAGTTAAAGGTAGCAATTTTAATTTTAGCTTGTGTGATATGAGCTCAGCATTATTACTAGACTTATATTTAAATATAGTTTGTAATTGCAAAAACATTTTATTTTTTAAAAAGATTATGTGATGAAAATGTACACAATGTACAAATGTATAAAACGTTGTACTTAATGTTTCATAATTATGCTCCAATTTGTATTATTTTCTTTAAAAAATAGTTTTAGTATAATATTCCGAAATAATTCAAGTGTCTTTGCCATTACATCATTATTGTATTTAATATAAAGAATTACGATATTCATTTTATTATTATTCCTAAAATTACTTAAATTACTTATTAAAGTTTGGTACCGTGATGCATAAAGTTTGAAAGATAAATAAAATTTAATTTGATCTCTATTTATACAGTCATCTTAAAAACGGGTCGTTTATTTTATGTACACTAAAACTTTTCTTGTGAACTCATGAAGATAATCAAAAAATAACATCTATCACAACATTTTCAAGAATTTAATTGCATGATGAATAAATAAATTCTCATGTTTTACAAAGAGGGACATTTACCATATTTATAGACTTATTTTACTTATAAATTAAATAGTATACTATACAGATATTAGCAATACTTTTGTTTTAAAAAAAATAACAGACACATAACAATAGTAGACCATAAAAATTACATTTTGCTTAAAGTACTAGAATTTATAACAAACTGATTGTATATATTTAATAAAAGTAAAATTTGTTTAAACAGTTGGTTTCTACGAAACTAATAACATGTATGTATCAAGCAGCCACTAAAATAATGATGCATCGTTTGTATAAAATTTTTTTTAAGTATTTGTTTCAATAATATTTATCATTGCTCGTAAAATAAATGTCATGTTCATGTTTACAGTCCTCAAAAATTAAAAAACCGCTACTCAATTATATCTTCTGGTCAGAACCTTTACAGGAATCTAATATGAGCAACTAGATATCGCTACTATGACAACTGAGGCTCCACATACACAACTGTGTCAAAAATAGTTTTTGGACACAAATATAGTTTAAACGTGAATTTTAATACTTTTTTCTGGGGTATCCTGCTATTTGAAGGTCAGCACTGGATAATAAACGAACTATGTAAGCTCGTAATCACTTGGCAACGCACACTGCGATTTACCGTTTTTATAAGAGTTGGTAGGTGTTGTGTTCAGCCTGACATGTAAATCGTCAATACATTCACTTGAGAAAAGACTACTTTACAATTAAGCAACTAAGATAAAGTTTGAAGTTTTTCCAGAATTCTAAACGCTGACGAGGCATCTGAGAGCTAAGTTAATAACAGCGATGTAGCTAGTGATTCCAGTTACAAGGATTTATCACTTGTTTTCCTCTCTCACTCGCTTGATCTCCTCTCTCTTTCCCTCTCTCACTCGCTCACTCTCCTCTTTCTCTCTTTGTACCTCTCTCTATCTCTTTCGAAAGTAAGCGCATTTTTATCCTGCTTGATAACGTAATATGTAATGTTACAATGGCCTTAAAGTATGACCCAATTCAGTAACGAATGTGTTTTTTAGAGACACGTTTACTTTGAAGCAGTGCTAATAAACAGTACATCGGTTGCTTAGATTTTTTCTTGGCTTAATTAGGCTTGAACTATAACTTATTAGAATAAGTCAGGGGAGACAGCTGTGCAGGAGCATTTGCTTTTTGTAAAGTTTTAAGAGCTAGAGACCAGTCAAGATGACTTAGTGGCCAGTGTGGTAATTTATTTTTTTTTTTTTTTTTTTTCATTTTTTCATTCAGTACTTGGACAATAAAGCCAGAAAATATGGGAAAGGAGTAAGTAAGAGAGAGAGAGAGAGAAAGAGAGAGATCACAGTAACGTTAAACGTGTATTGCTCTAGACACTGACATGCATCTCAAGATTTCCACCGAGCGATCGTACAGATTTAGTTGATCCTCGGTGGATAATTTTGGGCGGATGTTTAGAAGCTTTTATGCACTAAAAACTGCTTTAGTACTTGCGATGAGTGGTCACCATCTAGTAAGCAGTAGGTGGGCGCCAAGTCACAAATTTTAATTAGTCACGAAGTTAAAAACGAATTTAAGAAAATAATAGTCACAACTTATTAGTAATTGTCTGAATAAAAAATAATTAATTACAGAATATACTAGACAGTAATATATCAAATAAGGCCCTTCAGTCCAATAAGTTACGTAAAAAAGAAAAAAATTTATTTCATTGGTAGCTGGTACAAAAATTTTTTGACTGCTTTCAGTTCTGTTCAAAAAAAGAGTCAAGATCTTATTATTTACATTAGAATTAATAAAGAACAGCAGCTTTTAAATAATTAAAATGACATAAAAAAAGTGCTAGTCAGAAAATTCATATAATGATTTATTACTATATGAAGCTCTCCGGTACATCAAGTTTCCTAAAAGAAGGAAAATCTAATTTTTTATCTTATTATTAGCAAACAGTAACTTTATAAAACAAGCTTTTTAAAATTTTAAGTTAAGAGAAACGAAGGCAAGTATTTGGAGGCAATCATAGGGTATATAAAGAAATATCACATTTTAACATGTAGGAGGGAATCATCATCGAACACTGGGGATTAGATGAACAAGTTGCAGGAGATAAAAAATTCAGTTATGAATTTAGCTATCTTTTCGGATGGATTTTTAAAAATAAGGACTGTCAGGAGGCCAGTTATGTCCTTTGCACACTTTTTTTTGTAGAGGATCTTTGTAAGGTGTGTAGACAGCAGTCAATAATTATATGTTCATAATCTTGTTCTGGGTAGTTGCACACACATCTGGCTGAATCGATAATTTTCTTTCTATGGAGGCTTTTATTGATGAGTAGTGGTTAGCCTTAATTCTATTCAGGATTAAAATATGTCTTCTTGTTGTATTATAGTTAAAGAACCAAGATTCAGCCGAGTCATTGGAAAAATTTTCAAAGTATTCTTTCCCTTTTAGTGATTCCTTCGATTTGAAAAAAGTTAGAAACCATTCTTTTCTCAAATGGTTAAGGTTTTAAAAGAAATTTGAAGAGGGGACTTTAATAGGCATGTAAAAATTAGTTTTTTTGAGGAGCTTTTTGCTAGAAAGTTAACTTTCTCGTTATCTCAGATGCCAAAATGGGATGGAATCCAGATTAGCTCAATATTTAAGTTTTTATTGAGAAGATTATGTAATTCTTGTTTCAGTTCAAGTATGAGGTAGTAGAAGTTCTTAGCTGTTTGTGGATTAAATGGTATAGTAGTAAAAGTACATTTTTTGAGTCTGTAGAAACGGTGAAGTCGCTCATTTTTTGCTCATTAATAGTTTTAAGAGCAAGGAGGATAGCCAAAGCATTGGCGATGAAAATAGAAGCTTCACCATTGATTTTTTTGCTCCTCTCTAAATGGTGATCCGTGGAGTATATTGCTATGCTTGTAAAGTCTAATCCTTATATACTTAAATGTAACATACATTTTTTTGGCACGACTCTAAATTTTGAACTTTTCTTCCGAACCTCCTCAATTTCGAACGAACTACAGACAGTAAATGAAAAGAACAGAGTTCGAAGATTTTAAGAAAAAACAAAAAAGGAACAGTTATTTGCTCAGAAACAAAATTAGAAACTTACATATCATGAGTTACAAAATTCGTCTTTGGTTTATGATAAAAGAAACATATTCATTAATTTTTGTTTTGCTGTTGAAAAGAAAGTTTGTTTGCAAATAAAAAAAAAAATTATGTTTCATGCTTTAATTAATTTAAAAAAAAGAGTTCAATAAAACTCAAATGTTTCATCATCGTGTGAGATTAACGACTCCTTTTTTCCCCCGTGGAATAAAATTATCAGCAAAAATCCACAGTCCACTCGATAAGTTTTATATCGTCCAAAACACATCCAAGGTAACCAAATTTTGTTATGTGCAAAACTTTTGTCGAGTCAAATAAACTCAAATCTTATTATTTACATGCTTATTAATATAAATCGACCCTATCTAATAACACATTTATATAAAAGTGAGATTTCCGAGTTTTTGTTAGCATTATATCTTTTTCTAATTTTTTTAACAGGAGAATTATGAACACAATTACAAATAAATATATTATGCTGTGAAACCCACGTTAATTAATTAGATAAATTTTCGTCATTCTCTACAAATTTGAAACACACAGATTCTTTAACAACATTTTTACATGAAAACTTATTCCATTTTCTTCCGTCTTAAATCATTCCTTAGTATACCACGCAATACTAAGAAAGTCATAAGAAATTAAGATTTAAAAAAATTTTCTGTTAGAACTATATCTAGTATTCTTCTTTGCAATTTTTTTTAACTGTTAGATAAATTCCTTTTAAGTCAAAAATTCGTGTAGATGTCTTATCTCATCACTAATCTTTCTGAAATAACATGAATCATATAATTTTACAATAAAATAAAGAAAAAACTAGTTATCAAAATTACATAGCAACTTACCTAATTGATGTACTTTTCCATTTTTAGGCTTGTCCGAACTCTCAACTGGCTTCTACATTTATAACAAATCTCATTTCTTATCTTTACGTAAAAATCATGTAGCAGTCATCAAAATCATAGTCTTCAGAAAATTTTGACCACAGCGCCCTCCACTCGTGGTCACAGCTGGCGATCTAAGGGTACTCTCACATACTTTTTAGTACGTACATGAGAGTAAAACAAATTTTTATATTAAAGGATCACACTGTTACAGCTGATCTAAAATTAATTAAAGTTAATGATTCTTAACGTTATATTACTATTTTGAGTAGTGGGTATGCTCGAATAGTATACAAAAGCTATTTATCACTTCCCAACTCAGAGGTTACAGTAAAGTACAGAAATTTTTGAACTAACTACCACACTTGTACGTCTGCTACGTATACATAATGACACATGTGTGTGACACGCGTAGAGCAGATAAGGTTAGTGTTTCAGCATCCAGATTCTCTTTAAATTAATTATTACTGGCAAAGTCTCAACATAGCATCAACTGTTATGATAAGCTGGAGTTCCTTATATGGTTCGGTATAAATTGTTTCTTAATTTAAATCCAATTTTTCAAGGTAGTGCATAAAAACAAAATTTTTATATTCAATTTGGTGCAGTAGCGTACCTTCAGATCGCACGTTTTTACCACGATGGACGCTGGCGTAGATTCTTTTATTTCCTCTAACTTCATTCTTGGAACGAATAAGAGTTGAAATCAACATATATTTCTCATATTCATATATTTCAAACGCAAAGAATCTTACCGAAAAAGTATTTGTTTTCTCCTTAGTTGTGTACTTTTTTCACGTCAATGAAATCAAAGTACCTTGGCATTTGAAAAGATCCTACTAGCAATGTGTCAGTTCACGTATATGGTTAATGACGGAAAAATTTTTTCTTCAATTGTTTTTTTTTAATAACATCGATACAGTCCATGTACGGAGTTCTCGACCTCGGGCTGGACACCAAGGAACGTGGTAGTATGAGGTCCGTTAAAGATAAGGCGTCAACTGATGAAAACAATAACAAAAATATTTATTAGTGAACAAAGGTATTGAGACGTGTTGTGTGCGCGAGAGCTGGAGTCATTCTGGGGAGCTACCATGCCATGGTGAAGGCCAGCTTAGAAAGCGCGTGATCTGCTTGGACGGAGGAGACATCTGGTGGCTCGTCTTAGTCGACTCGAGGAACGAGCTGCTGCTTGCAATAGTTGAAGGGCGAGTGCTTGTGACATCTCTCTTCTAAATTCATTTTCACCCGGCAAAACTGCAAATGATGAGAATGGAAGGGCTGCGAAGACGTATCTCTTGGTTGATATTGTTGAAGCGGAGACTGGGGCCGCTGTTGAGGTAATTGTATACCATCTTCAGTGGCCTGCGGGAGTAGTTAGTCTGTTATAGGGACCTGCTCGGTTTGAGCGGGCTGTTAAGCAGGGGTGTCTAGGTGTGCCAGCTTGAGAGCATGTGTGGAAATGGTCGTGAGTCGTCCGGAGACTTCAATGACGTAGTTTCTATCATCAATTCATCTGATCACCTTGTGCGGATCTGAGTAAGGTGGATCCACAAGTCGTCTGATGGAGTCAATCCATCTGAAGACGTGGGAGTAAGTCCTTAAGTCTCAATGGAAAAAGGGTTTTAGATCTGCTGTATGCCTAAACGTTGGTACCGGTTTTAAGGCTACTGTCAGGTTGCGCAAGGTGTACACGAAGGAGGTGGGATGAGCTACAGGCTGATGCGTGGCGACGAAAAAGTCTTGGAGGTAGTCGTTGAATGCTGAGCAGAGGCCCAGGAGGACGAGCAGTAAGGTGACGGGCCACAGAGTGTCTGGCACGCACACTAGTGCAGCTGTAATTGCGCGGTGGAAGCGCTCGATGATGCCATTGGACTACAGATGGTACGGCACTGTCCTGACGCGTTGAGCACCCAGGAACTTTGAGAGACCGGAGAAGAGAGCCAACTCAAATTTGGCCCCCTGATTCGTAGAGATAGTTAGAGAGGTGCTGTAGTGGGCTACCCACCTTTCTAGGGATGCCTTGGCTACCATCTGCACCTGTTGGTCCAGTATTGTGATGGCTGTGGATCACCTTGTGTACCGTTTAATGATGGTGAGGTAATACTGGGACCCTTGTATCAGCGGCAACTGTACAAGATCCATGTGGACATGGCTGAAGCGGGTCAAAAGCGTTGCGAACGTACCGAGGGCGGCTCAGTTATGAAAATGCACCTTAGCTCTCTGGCACTGGATGCATTGTTGAGCCCAAGAAGCAACGTCCTTCCGCATGCTTGGCCAGAAAAAAAACGTTGTGCCGCTGCCTTTTCTATTGCTTTCATACTTGGGTGCGTGAGATTGTATGCAGCCTCAAAAGCCGTACGCCATGCGCCTGAGGGCGACGGGGATGTAAGTTCTCACCAGGCCCGTGAAAGTCTTGGCGAATAGCTGGTGACCATCGACAAGAAGGGGTTGCAAAGGGATCCTGAAGAGCTGCGAAAGCTCATCGTCTATGACCAGATCAGCTACGATGTTGGCAACGTCGAGGATTCTAGGCATTTAGATAGCCTCTGTCCTTAAAAGAGCGTCTGCAACCATGTTCTCTTCCCATTTGAAGTAGTGTATGCTGGTGTTGAACTGTAGTATGTAATCCAGGTGACGAGCTTACCTAGATGAAGCTTTGTGTGCCAGTTGCTGGTGAGCGTTTACCAGGAGACGATGATTCGTGAGGATGACGAAGCTTCTGTCTTCGACGAAGTGCTTAAAGTGATTAACGGCGGCGTAAATAGCCAGCAGCTTTCTATCATAGGTGATGTACCTTTGCTCAGTCAGCGTTAGCTTCCTTGAAAAGAAGTCAAGAGATTTCTAGTGGCCTTCGGGAAGCTCCTGCTCCAAGGCAGCACCAATCACGGTGGAGGAGACGTCTGAGCGAAGGGTGTGGGGTGCATGGTGCTAAAGGAAGGTTGTGGTAGCCGCTTCTGCCAAAGCTTCCTTGGCCCCAACGAAAGCTGCTTCAGCCTGAGGCGACCAGGTAAGCTTCACCTTTTTCTGCTTCTCCAGAAGGCCCTTCAAGAGGTCGATAAGCGGTGCGAGGATGTCTGCAGCCCTGGGAATGCACATATTGTAATAGTTGAGCATCCCCAGGAAGCTGCACAGCTCTGATGGGTGCAACAGTTGTGGAGAGTCCTGGACCACAGATACCTTGGCCGGGGGTGGCGAAAATCCTTGCACCGCCACACTGTGACAGTGTAGCCGAGGAAGGTGACTTGCTCCTGCCCAAAAATACACTTTTCAGCGTTAATCTGCACATTGGTTCACTGGAGCATCTTGACGAGCGTCTGCAGGTGCCAGAAGGGTGTCAAGTGGTCCAGCAAGAACACGAAGAAATCGTCGAGGTAGGCTCAAACGAACAGGAGTTCACGCAGCAGATGGTCGACAGCCTACTGTGAAGATAAGGCCGCGTTTTTTTGGCCCAGCAACGGTCTTGTGAACTTAAACAGTCCAAAAGGCGTTGAGCTGGCCATCTTCGGAATGCCCTGGTCGTTGATCGGGATTAGATAAAAGGCAAACTTTGTCAAGTCAATGAACGAGAAGACCTAGCCAGCCGCTTCTTATAAGAGGCCCTCTACGATGGGCAAGGGGTAGCGGTCTGGTGTGGTGTTAGGGTTCAGGCGGGTATAGTCCCCTGTGACACAATATGTTGGGCTTCGAGACGAAGTGTAATGGGCTGGCCTGTTAACTAAATGACGGCCGGATAATTTTCTGTTCCAGCAGGGACTAGATCTCCTTCTTCGATGTGGCCCTCTTGTGTCCATGGAGGCTGCGGGGTTTCTCGTGGAGCGGTGGCCCAGTGGTTACAATGCTGGGTTGCACTGGAAGGTTTGGTGTGACAGCCAGGCCACTGTAAACGGAGGTAAGGCCCTTGAACAAGCAAAGAATCTGTTCATACTCCTGTTGAAATGACCCTGGAGCTGCTGCATTAAGCACTGCGTGGAAAGAGTAGAGTTCTGCCTTGTGTAGCAGGCAAAGTGCGAGCAGTCCAATTAGCTGGGCGATAAGATTCCTGCTTCTAACGTCAACCAGCAGGCCAAACTTGAAAAGAAGATCTGCATCAATAATAGCCAATGAAATGTCGGCAACGATGAATAGCCAGCTAAAGTCCCTGCGTAGCCCTAAGTCTACTGACGTAACGTGCGTGCCGTAAGTAGCGATAGGTGAGAGGTTAGTAGCATGAAGCGTGAGCTTCTGCTATGTCCTGAGCTTCTTGAAGACTGACTTGGGCATAATAGACTTCTGAGCCTGAGTCAACGAGGAAAAGTGTGGGTTGTTTACCTACCTCTGCCATCATCAACAGAAGGTATTTCGCTAGTTTCCCTGGTTGAAAGAGCAGGGCTGGATGCAATGAATACCATCTGAGCCAAACTTGCGATGTTATCGACAGAAGTCCTGGTTCTGTCCCAATGTAGTGCTGCTGTGCTGCTTGGATTGATTCCTGGACATAGAACGCGTTCTGACCCTCTTTTGCTGTTGGTTTTGTACAATTGCCGTCAGCTGACTAACCGGAAGGGAGAGAGTTGCGACTTGCTGAGCCAGAGAAATATCAGTTGCGGAAACAGAAGAGAAACAGGAGTCCGACGAGGTTGATAAGATACACGGGGATGGGCGAGTTAAGCCCGTCACAGCACAGACAGAAGAGCTGGTGTCCATCAGCTCATCAGCAGCGATGCTAAGCTCTTCCAAGAAGGTTGTCTTCAATACCTTGAGCAAGCGAGAGATGTGCGCGGGCAAAATATGAAGCCATGTAACCTTGAGCACATCCTCTGAGACTTTTGTGCCAGCCAGGGTTTTCATTAAGCGCAAAAGCTGGGATGGCTTTTTGTCACCCAACTCAAGCTTGTTAAAATGGTGGTCAAGTTGCTTCTTCTCAGAGTCAGCTAGTCTAAAAAGAATAGATTTTTTAAGATCAGCGAACAGATTTGTCTCTGGATTATTTGACAGAATGTCGACTAAGTCTGAGATGACCGTGGCGTCCAAGGTTGCTAAGACTAGATCATATTTATCTCTGGCGTTGTTTATTTTATATACGTCAAAGACTGACTCAACGAAAAAAATTCAGGCTTTGGGTTCGAAGGCCCAGAAAAAAGGTAGGTTCGATCTGGTTATTGTTTGAGCTATGGCGAGATCTGTCTCTGGTGTATCATGGCCAGTGAGATCCTTCTGCTACTTCTCAAAAACGTTCTCTTCTGATTCTTGAACATCTTTCTCAGCTCTTTGCTTGAGCTGCGCAGCGAGAGCATTTTGTTCCTTCCACGCGTACGGGGTCTCCACCGGTCTTTTTGTGTGTTTCGTCTTCCTCTTCGCTGTCAGCCAGGGTGGAGGGTGATAGGCCTGCAACGACTTCAACAGTCGGTTTCAAAGCAGTGGAGCTAAGAGAAGAGGCAGCGGGCTATTGGCTTTAGTTGGACAGCTACTTGAAGCACGAAGGAAAAATTCTTCAACAGGGCGGAAAAGACGCACGCGAACGCAGCCAAGAAGGCAGCTGAATTAGTGTAGCAAGGAAGGAACGATAGACGAATCTTTCTGCAGCAAAATGGTGAATGATGCAAGGGCAATTCCGTACACTGACTCCAGGCACTGGAATTGACGAAGCGCAAATGGCAGTGGGCAGGTACGAACGAAGCCGTTACACTGAAAAGTCTGTAATTGTAGATAGGGCTTCATGTTGACACTCACGCACTTTCTTTGACTCATCTCAAATTAAAAAAAAGTTCAGGTCACCACTATAGAACTCTCTATATTTATTTATTAGTTAACAAAGGTGTTGAAATGTGTGTAATACACAAGTATAACCTATATATCTTTCATCTTTAAGTGCTGCCTATGACGATTTTTTGAATGTTTATTATAAAAAAACTTTGGCTTACTAAAAATTTATTTTTTTATAGCCACTATGTTTATAGAATTTTATTGATCGATTTTCGATATTAGCATACTCTTGTAACGCTACTAAGTGCTACTATCCGTTAAAAATCTTATGTTTTACACTTATAGATAAAAGCTACTTGAGTTATTTCTAGTAAATATTCAAACATTTATTGTCAGTATTACAGTAAATAATATTTTCTATGTTTTACAACAGTATTTTTCCAACCATAAATATATTATGCATGAAACTTTCTGAAATCACTTGTATCAAAGAATTTTAAGTGTATAAATATTCTTCTTTGTTAATTAGATGATATGTATCACTTAATAGATCTATCTCAACCTAAACATAGCCAACACCTATTGCGCTACGAGCAGAGTTTCACAAGCCGCCAGTATTAGATATATGCTTGTACAAAGAAACGTTGATAATTTTGTATCCGCTGAGTATCTGGATACTATAAGCATATAAATTGTACGTATTTTTACCACGTCCCCTTCACAATTCTCCAAATACATTGACAAAAACCGTGCAATCGGCATGTACTTGGCTCTATAGTAACAATACCATATCCAGTGCTATTTATCACAGAACTAGAATATGGGTAATCAAGCAACGCAAACAACAAAATACTACGAGGTGTAATCAAAAAGTAAGGTGACTTTTCATTTTTATAAAAAAATATTTATTTATTCATCTAAAACTATGTTATCCCCTTCAAAATAATCTCCCTCATATACAATGCACTTGTGCCAACGCTTTTTCTAGTCGTCAAAACACTTCTGAAATGCTATTTTGGGTATTGCTTTGAGCTCCTCCAGCGATGTAGCCTAAATCTCCTCAATCGTGGCAAATCTTCGTCCTTTCATGGGTTTTTTCAATTTTGGAAAGAGGAAAAAGTCGCTGGGGGTCAAGTCTGGTGAATATGGTGGCTGAGGCATAATGGAAGTACTATTTTTGGCCAAAAAACTACTAACTAATAACGACTTGTGCACAGGTGCATTATCACGGTGTTCGCGGATACACGTCTCATACCCAAAACATCCGTCAAAATTGATTGTCATGAGCCAAACGATATGTCAAGATCATCAGCTACTTCTCTAATCGTAATTCAACGATCGTTTAGCAACATTTCTTTCACTTTCTGAACATTTTCGTCGGTGTTTGACGTGCTGGGTCCCCCAGAGCGAGGTTCATCATTAACATTTCCTCGGCCCTCTTGGAATAACTTATACCACTTATAAACATTTTTTCTGCTCATAGTTGACTTACCATATGCCACTGTCAACATTTCAAGAGTTTTTGATTAATTAATACCATTTTTTAAACAAAAATTAATACAAACTCTTTGCTCCATTATTCAAAAAAAAAAAAAAATCGCCGAGTACGCAAACACGAGTCTAACCCTTAAGTCTCTCACATAAAAACAACACATGCTATATAGTCAAAAGTATGAACATATGATTGTGACTAGTGTACCAACATAATAATAAAAAAAATTTTTAACTTAGAGTGTAAAGAGCGCGGGCAACTCAAAAAGTCACCTTACTTTTTGATTATACCTCGTAAAAATATTTTATAATTATTACTATACATTCCACGACCTTTATCTTTTCTTTAGGTATTCTACACTAGCGATTTATAATATAAATTAAATACATTGTTAATAATATGTGGCAAACAACTTCATTCAGATACTGAGTATAAAATAAGAAAAATTGTTAAAATCAATTTGACGAAAACGTTGAGAATACACTATCTATAGAAGTTGACAAAAAAAACTGGAGCATAATAAAAGTCTTATTTTAAGCAATATCATTAGATAATTTATTGTATTTTTTGGGAATGACGTGAAATGATTTAAGATTATTTTACACAGGAACTTACCAACTATCTCAATCGATATCCTATTTAGCAGAGTTACTGAAAAAAATGGTTTAATTACGCTAAGTTCTAATAACGAGCAACCGGATATGGTTCGATTTTAAGTAACATCAAGTAAGGCATATAAATCTTAAAACTTACAAATGTTACATACATTATGCTGCAAATACGATCTGTCTAAGTAGTATTGAACATTACTGTTGCAGATACACCAACGATAAGACAAATTGGATGCTGTTCTCACGTAGCTTTAATCGTTTATTATTAAGTTATGCTAAATAACTCTAAAAGATCATTCAACCAGCTAAGACATTAACATAAATTTTGAAATTTAAAAGGATTTACCTAACAGTTAAAGAAAATAGTGAAAAAAAAGATCAGACGTAGTTCTAGCAGAAACATTTTTTTTAATCTCATTTTTTCATAATTTTTCAAACATTGCGTGGAGTAACAAGCAATAATTGCGATAATTTAAAGCAGAAAAAAATGGAATCATTTTATAAGTAAAAATGTTACTAAAGCATCTTTGTTTCAAACTTATAATTCTTACGTTAAAAAAAATGAGAAAAAGGCGTTATGCTAACAAATAGTCAGAAACCTCATTTTTACTTTAATGTGTTATCCAATAAAGTCTTAATAAACTCACATATTGAAAAAAACAGAAGTTTTAGATGATTTTACGTACTTTTTGAGGTAACGTTGGCGTCAAATTGTCTAAAAAAAGGGCAAAATTGTCTCACAAAAAAGTTTAAAAAAATTTAAGATGATATAAAATAATTTTAAATATAACACCAACGAAATTTCAGTCTAAAGCTGACTTTGGAAAAAGATACGTATTTAAAAAATTAAATATTTTTTTTAAGTTACGATAAGCGAGAATAATAGTAAAAAAATTTTAACTTTAAAAAAGCTATAATAAATAAATTTTATATATACCTAAATATGTATGTATGTATAAAATCACTGTACTCAATAATTTTTTTTTGAAATTTTTTGACTACTCAGGGTAAAAAGAAAAAAAAGTTAAAATCACATTTTTTTCACATAAGGTTAGGGGGAGATTTTGTTGGACCTAGGGCTCAATTTACTTTTAGTTATAAGTTTTATGAAACAATGATATTGGATAGAAAAAAAAAAAAAAAAAAAAAAAAAAAAAAAAAAAAAAAAAAAAAAAAAAATAAGGGAACCACACTATTATTAAGGGGGGTACAACTTATTAACTAGTAAACACAATCATTATGGATCTTTTGAGTAATAGTCTTGAATCTTCCACAAAAATAGAGTAGTAAATACTTAATTAGGAAATGTTTATTGTGAAAGGCACAATCGTAAGTTACTTGAGAATAATAAATTTTATTTTCACAAACAAAAAATATTAAGAAAATTTCTAAATAGAATCAATAATTTTTTAGGAACTACATCCTAAATATGTGTTGAAATTTTACAGATTGTATTATAACTACTTAATAATTAAAAATAATGCGATAAACGTGCATATGCGACGGATGTAAAAGAACAGTGGTTATTCTTAAGTATCAAAATCCATAACTTCAGTTTACCTTTCAAAACAATATTTTAAATATTATAGCAAATTTTTCGATTCTTAAGCAACATTATTGCATCCACCATATTAATTTCTAAGATTCAGTTTGAAATTTCGTACTTAACAACTCTAAGATGATAGATGGCGTAGCAGTTAGTATCTAGATAAAGAAACGGGGGGTATGTTAGTTGAAATTACGTTCAAAATCGTAGAGATTCTACGATTTACCTTGATTCTACACGTAAAAAAATGTTCATCATACAAGTAGATACATGTAGATACATGTATATACATGTATGATACCTTACATACATGCATACGTTTCTATGAGTAACGTTAAAGATATACTATGCTACGTATTATAGTTTTACTTTGATTATCACAACGCAGAGTCGAGACGTTGATATGTATAAACAGCCATATGTAAATACATATACATCTGGCTGAAGCCCGTAGCTCTAGAGGTAGCACTCAAATAGTCCATTGGTCTCGTACAGTACCCCCTCCACGGACTCATTGAGTTCAACACTGTCTTGAGATGTATGAGTACAACGTTCTGAGCTAGATGGCACCCGGTTAGTTGAGCTGTACAAGTTCAGTACCTACTTGGAAGTTCCTACCCCAAGTAACATGTACTTTTTTAACACAAAATTTTTTTGCGTATAGCTGGGATGTACTTGAGACGATAGCTTTACCGTTTAAATAATTTCTACTAGGGTGAATAATTAAGTCCTTTCTAGAGAAATTTGTAAGGGGCTTGTATAAAAGGCTCATATACTTAAGGAAAAAGAGAAAAATTAAGGACAAAAAAAAAAAAAAAAAATTATAGGAAGAGATTTATATGTGTTAAAATACAATGGGTACACTTGGAATCCCAACACACTATTCTTTTAAGCGACACGAAGAGTCACATTAGACAGTTTTTTTATGTAATGTTGCAAAATAATTTTTTAATTTTTGGCCCATTAAAATATTTAATTGATATCTTAGATCCAGAATTTTGAATTCCCAATTACTTTAGTAAGATTTATAATACATTTTCAGTAATTTATAAACTTTTCAGCAGTTACATTAGATCCAACATATTAGATTCCAAAATACTAATAATAAATTCATTGTGAACAATCTCTTAAATATAGCAGGTCATAATTTTTTAAATATAGTTACCTTAAACTGCTAAGAATATAGTCTGTTAATTTATTATCACAATTTCATTTTAGTTTTTCACAAATTCACTGTATGTTGTACGTAGACTGGAAAAAAGGAGCACATTTAATTGCTAAAGGGAGCTATATACTAGTGGCGCTTTGCCCTTTACGCTCACGATTCCCCTATTTCCAGGATTCAAAATTGATTAAGAAAATAAAAAAGTTTCTGTTTTTTTTTTACCATCTTTTAACTTCATCGAAAATTTTACTAAAAATAATGAGAGCAATAGGACCATCTACTACGAATAACAATAAAAATAAGCAAATATGCATTATTATAGATTTTATCTCCATAGGTACTTACATAGTATATATGTAGGTACAATAAACAGAAGAACGTAAACACCATAAGTTTTAGTATTTGTCTTAAAACGGCTTTTTTAAAGATTGTGCACAAGACTGATTAGCAACGACTTCCACGATTATTATTATTACATAATTATATAAATTTAATACTAACTTGATTTTGCTTTACATGGTAACACAAATCCTACTTAAGTTTTTTACAACATTATCACTTATACGCACACTGGGCCTACTACGGAAAAAGTATAATTTTGCTACAATGCAAAGAGTGCGTATTAAGTGATAATCTTGTAAAAAAAATATTGGTAGGATTTTTGTTACCATGTTAAGTAAAACTTAGTAAGTATTACATCTTTATGCACGTTCCATTGATATATAAATGATGGCAACAAAAAAAGTCAGCGCACCTGTCTATTTCCCTTATGGGCGGTGTGAAACATATAGATAAAGAAGATGTTCCGATTTTTTTTTAAATCTATTAAGGTTAATATGAAATATGATGTTCCAAGGAACAATATTAATAAGAGCATACAATTTCAGGAGACCTTAGGTGATAACAAAAAAAAACAACAAACCAGGGGGGATAAATGGGTCATGGGACCCACGGTAAGAACGAAATTCTTTGAACATGAGATGAGTATAGACACAATTTCTCAGGTAACAAGGGGCTCGTCAGACCCACAGAAAGAACGAAGCTCTGTAAATGTTAGTACTGCATTCATGTTGTTTACTAAAACAAACACTTGAAAAACGAAAAAAAAAAAAAAAAAAAAAATAGTTTACTACTCACGATGGTTGAACTTCGTGAGTACTGTATTTATGCACGAC